>NW_028125167.1:0-150506 GCF_965194825.1 Balaenoptera physalus
ATGTCATTTAGAGGCACTGTGGGAAGGTTATATTAGGAGCCGCTGTCCTCCGTGTTGTGGACGACCTGGATATGGTAGAAACAGTGGGATTTTTGAATTCCAATTTTCCACTTCATTCCACAAAAAAACGATTAGAACTAATAAATAAATTCAGTAAAGTTGCAAAATCAATACACAGAAACCAGTTGCATTTCTAAACACTAATAATGAACCATCAGGAAGAGAAAGAAAGCAACCCTATTTACAACTGCATCAAAAAGAACAAAATACCTGGGAATAAAGTCAACCAAGGAGGTGAAAGACCTGCACACTGAAAACTTGAAGACATTGATGAAGACATTGCAAAACACACCAATAAATCTAAAGATATCCTGTTCTCATGCAATGGAACAATTAATATTGTTAAAACATCCATGCTACCCAAAGCAGTGGACACAGTGAATGCAATCCCTCCCAAACTTCCATGGTATTTTCCCGCCAAATAGAGCAAATCCTCCTAATATCTGTGGGGAACCACAAAGGACCCCAAATAGCCAAAGAAACCTGGAAAAAAGAGAACGGGCTGGAGGCATCTCCCTCCCTGACGTCACACTCTGCTGAGAAGCTACAGTCACCAAAACAGCGTGGAACTGGCTCAAAACGGGCACAGGGACCAGAGGAGCAGGACAGAGAGACCAGAATTCAACCCACACGGACGGGGTCGGTGAATTTATGACACAGGGACCAAGGACACACCAAGGAGCACGACACTCCCCACGATAAATGGTGCTGGGAAAACTGGACGCCCCATAACTCACGCTGGCTACCCTGCACACAAACCTGACCAAAAACCCAGCTTTCCACGCCAAGCCCTCCCTCGCTCACACGAAGACGGACCCCCTCAACGGTCAGTCGCCCATAGGAAGCTTCTCCCCACTTTTCCTCACCGTCTCTTCACCTTTTCCTAAGGCATCACCTGGGTCCTCAGGAAACCTAGTTCCCTAGTCAGCGTGGACGCAGCCCCACTTTGTCCTGAAGCCGAAACCCCAGCGTGTCCTAAGGAGACGGAGACCGAGCTCCTCTCAGCAGAGACGCTGAGCCTGGCGTCCTACCCGAAGGCCCCCGCCCCCGCCCCCGCCCCCGCGCCTGAGGAGGCTCAACTCCTCTCAGCTGCCATCACAATCGAGTTTGCAGAGAACGAGCATGCGCTGTGGGTCAGAGAGGCGAACTCGGCGCCACCCTGTGGTCAGTGCAGGAAGTGCAGGCCGCGCCTCCCTCACAGGTCACTGGAGGCAGCGTGCCCTACTGACAGGACTGCTGAATCCATTAAACTGGAAATTCAAACTAAAATGGAGTCTCTATCCCAAAACTTTTCTAAAAGTAGTTAAGGAACAATTAATTGGAAACCATTTGGAATGAAGTGAATGTAGATGCAAACTTTACAACTTATACCAAATTCACTCAAAGTTATTCAGAGGCAAATTTTATTTTAGTTTATAATTTATGTTTGGCTGCGTTGGGTCTTCGTTGCTGCATGTGGGCTTTCTCTAGTTGCGTCGAGCGGGGCTACTCTTCGTTGCGGTGCACGGGCTTCTCACTGCGGTGGCTTCTCTTGTGGACGAGCACGGGCTTTAGGCGCGCAGGCTTCAGTAGTTGTGCCGCGCAGGCTTGGTTGCTCTGCGGCATGTGGGAGCTTCCCGGACCAGGGCTCGAGCCCGTGTCCCCTGCATTGGCAGGCGGACTCTTAACCACTGCGTCACCAGGCAAGTCCCCACAGACAAACATTAAATACAAAACTATTCAAGGGGCTTCCCTGGTGGCGCAGTGGTTGAGAATTTGCCTGCTAATGCAGGGGACACGGCTTCGAGCCCTGGTCTGGGAAGATCCCACATGCCGCGGAGCAACTAGGCCCGTGAGCCACAACTACTGAGCCTGCGCGTCTGGAGCCTGTGCTCCGCAACAAGAGAGGCCGCGATAGGGAGAGGCCCGAGCACTGCGATGAAGAGTGGTCCCCGCTTGCCACAACTAGAGAAAGCCTTCGCACAGAAACGAAGACCCAACGCAGCCAAAAATAAATTAATGAATTAGTTAATTTAAAAAAAAAGCTGTCTCTCAAATTTAACTTCCAGAATATATTCAGGAAAAACGCATACGCCCTTTTTGGCCAACCAAAGAAGCGGGCAATGCAAATCAAAACTACAAAGAGGTATCACTTCGAATCAGAAAAAAGGACCATCCTCACAAAGGGTAAAAACCAGCTATGCAGGACAAGGAGAGGAGAAAAGGGAGCCTTGTTATGCTGAAGGGGGGAATGTAAATTGCCAACGGCCACTCTGGAGAAGTGTGCTGTGTTTCCTGAAACATCTAAAAAACAGAGCTACAAAGCATAGGGCGCTTCAACTCATGGGCCTATATGTTGGAAAAACCAAAAATCCACAGGACGCAGGCACCCCGTTTACTGCTGCTATGTTTACAACAGCCTCGACTTGGGTACAACTTAAGAGTCCTTGGAAGGAAAAAACGGTGAAAGAAAATTTGGCACTTAAGCACAACGGAATATTCCTCAGCCCTGAAATCAATGAAATGAGGCCAGTTGCAGCAACTCAGGGGGACTTATGTATGGTCATTGAGAGTGAAAGAAGTTAGACAGCAAGAGAAACTTATCATAAGATATCACTTATAAAGGGAATCTAAAAATCGCCAACCATGAACTGAATTACAAACAGAACACCATCACACATTTACAAAACACACTTATGGCTGCTTAAGGAGAAAAGTGTGGTGCGGTGATGCATAAACCAGGAGGTTGAAATTGGCACAGATAGCGTTCCATACGCCAATAATGTAATCGCCAAGACATACTCATTGTTCAAGGAACTGGACTCAGCACACTCTATTCACAGAAAAAACATACATCTGACTACTAGAAACTAGAAAAGAATTTATTGAGGTCTCTCTGTAAGTGACTCAGGTGGATGTACAGCACCAAGAAACACAACATTGCAAATCAGCTACACCCCATTATAAAAATTAATTATAAAAAAAAAGACAGTGAGAGAGAGAGGAATTCTTACAAAATTCAATCAGGGGCTGTGATGCAACTGGACTGACCACATCTACACCCACAGCTGAATGGGACGTAAGGCTGGACACCCTAACCCTAAACCCTAACCCTAACCCTAACCCTAACCCAACCCTAACCCTACCTTAACCCTAACCATAACCCAACACTAACCCTAACCCTAAACCTCAACCCTAACCCTAACACGTAACCCTAACCCAACCATAAGCATAACCCTAACCCCTAGCCCTAGCCCTAACCCTTAACCCCTAACCCCTAACCCTAACGAAGTTCACAAGTAAACTTCTCGCCCACCTGGAGAGAGTGATTTAATTTCAAAGCGTAAAGACACAATCAGGTCAGTAATTGGCCACGGGGGCTGGAGGGGCCAAGGCTAACCTGAGCTGGAGGAACGTGGGTGCCTGCCTGGATGCTCAGAGGCCAAGGGCTGTTCTGAGAGCTGCTTGGACACCCGTGCAGATGGAACAAAGGATCCGTCCAGTCCCAAGAGGGCCCCACCAGCCCTCACGAACGCAACACCAGACTTCCCTGGTGGCGCAGTGGTTAAGAATCCACCTGCCAATGCAGGGGACACGGGTTTGAGCCCTGGTCTGGGAAGATCCCACATGCCGCGGAGCAACTAAGCCGGTGTACCACAACTACTGAGCCTGCGCTCTAGAACCCGTGAGCCCCAACTGCTGAAGCCCACGTGCTTAGAGCCTGTGCTCTGCATCAAGAGAAGCCACCGCAATGAGAAGCCCCCTCTTGTCGCAACTAGAGAAAGCCTCCGTGCAGCAATGCAGACCCAACACAGCCCAAAATTAATTAATTAATTAATTAAGAGAAAAAAAAAGGCAGCCCCTGGGGGCTGGCAGACTGATGCACCAAGTCTTACATCACGTCTACTTAGTATCCTGCATGTCAGGGCCATGCTGGACCTGGGGCTGCCCAGACAGAGTGGGGCCTGCATCACCCTTCCCAGGAGGGAGGGTGGAGGGAAACCATGCATGACCTCTGAGGCTCTAAGAAACCATGACTAAGGCTGAGCTCAATTTGAAACAGTGGGTGACCGGAGCAGACATTTCATTCATGTATCAATGAGAATCCAGCACTGGAGGAGCAGAAAACAACGGCCTCACTCAACCTTGATGCTAATCCTGACATGGACCCTAACCCTAAACTCTGATCCTGACCCTAAGCCCTGACCTAACCTTAGCCTAACCCGTACCCTAAACCTGTACCTTACCCTAACCCATGCTCTACCCGCATCCTACCTGTACCCCAATTCTCACCCATACCCTAACACCCACTCTAACACAGAACCCTAACACCCTGAGACCAAAACCATAAGCCTTAACCAATAAGCAAAACCATAACCATAAGCAAACCATAAAATATATTCATTAACCATACCCATAAATAACTCATTAACCATAAAACTTAAACCATCACAGCAACCATAAACCATACACAGCCCCAACCCTCACACCAGCCCCAGCCCTAATGCTAACCCTCCAAACCACTTACACCAAGCCAAGTCTAATCAGATTATACAAATACATCTTGACAAAGAAAACTGGGGAATTCCCTGGTGGCCCAGTGGTTAGGACTCTGTGCTTTCACTGCCAAGGGCTCGGGTTCGATCCCTGACTGGGGAACTATGATCCCACAAGCCATGGGACATGGCCAAAATAAATAAATAATTAAAATGAAATAAAACCACTATTTTAAAAACGATTTTAAAAATACAGGAAAAAAACAAGAAAACTACCCCAGTACAACTTATAAATATGAATGTAAAAATCTATCACACAATAATAGCAACATGAAACCAACAGAACTTTAAATGGATAATGCCATAAGCAAGTATCTCTACACCAGGAATTTCAGGTTGCTCAACATATTAAAAGTAAGCAATGTATTCAACCACAATAATGGTGTGAAGCAAAAACACATACCCATATCAATTATTGCAAAAAATCTACAATGAAAATCCAGTGTTATTTCATGAAAAACACTCAAGAAAGCAGGAATAAAAGTAAATTGGTTCAATAGGGAAAAGAGTAGTACAAAAAGCCACAGCAAACATCATGCTCAACGTTAAAGACTGAAAGATTTACTCCTGAAATCAGGAACAGGGCCAGGAAGCTGCCCTTCATAACTGTTACTCAATAGTGTACTGGAAGTTCTACCCAGAATCTTGAGGAAAGAAATAAAAGGCATCCATGGGTGAATGGAAAAATTAAAACCGTGTCTCTTCACAGAACATAGGTCACATCATCTTATATATGAAACTACCTATAATCAGCAAAGAAATTATTTGAGCCAATCAACTAAGTAATAAGCAAAGTTATAGAACAAAATATCAATTCATGAAAATCTATCTTATATGCATACGCTGGCAAAAAATAATCTGAAAAAGAATTTCTGAGAACAATTCCATTTGTAATAATGTCAACATCAATATTTAGGAGTATATTTAATCAAGGTACAAGACTTGTTTTTATGTATGTAAAGTTGTATGCTTGAAATTACTGGAAAGTCAATTACTTTTCAAAACATCATGTATGTCAACAGCATGCCAGAAAAGCAGAGAAAACATCAAACTTCCATATAGAAGCCAAGCCTTACCCAGATCCAGTTCACCCAAAGTCCACATGTCATTTAGAGGCACTGTGGGAAGGTTATATTAGGAGCCGCTGTCCTCCGTGTTGTGGACGACCTGGATATGGTAGAAACAGTGGGATTTTTGAATTCCAATTTTCCACTTCATTCCACAAAAAAACGATTAGAACTAATAAATAAATTCAGTAAAGTTGCAAAATCAATACACAGAAACCAGTTGCATTTCTAAACACTAATAATGAACCATCAGGAAGAGAAAGAAAGCAACCCTATTTACAACTGCATCAAAAAGAACAAAATACCTGGGAATAAAGTCAACCAAGGAGGTGAAAGACCTGCACACTGAAAACTTGAAGACATTGATGAAGACATTGCAAAACACACCAATAAATCTAAAGATATCCTGTTCTCATGCAATGGAACAATTAATATTGTTAAAACATCCATGCTACCCAAAGCAGTGGACACAGTGAATGCAATCCCTCCCAAACTTCCATGGTATTTTCCCCCCAAATAGAGCAAATCCTCCTAATATCTGTGGGGAACCACAAAGGACCCCAAATAGCCAAAGAAACCCTGAAAAAAGAGAACGGGCTGGAGGCATCTCCCTCCCTGACGTCACACTCTGCTGAGAAGCTACAGTCACCAAAACAGCGTGGAACTGGCTCAAAACGGGCACAGGGACCAGAGGAACAGGACAGAGAGACCAGAATTCAACCCACACGGACGGGGTCGGTGAATTTATGACACAGGGACCAAGGACACACCAAGGAGCACGACACTCCCCACGATAAATGGTGCTGGGAAAACTGGACGCCCCATAACTCACGCTGGCTACCCTGCACACAAACCTGACCAAAAACCCAGCTTTCCACGCCAAGCCCTCCCTCGCTCACACGAAGACGGACCCCCTCAACGGTCAGTCGCCCACAGGAAGCTTCTCCCCACTTTTCCTCACCGTCTCTTCACCTTTTCCTCAGGCATCACCTGGGTCCTCAGGAAACCTAGTTCCTTAGTCAGCGTGGACGCAGCCCCACTTTGTCCTGAAGCCGAAACCCCAGCGAGTCCTAAGGAGATGGAGACCGAGCTCCTCTCAGCAGAGACGCTGAGCCTGGCGTCCTACCCGAAGGCGCCCGCCCCCGCCCCCGCCCCCGCCCCCGCGCCTGAGGAGGCTCAACTGCTCTCAGCTGACCTCACAATCGAGTTCGCAGGGAACGAGCATGCGCTGTGGGTCAGAGAGGCGAACTCGGCGCCACCCTGTGGTCAGTGCAGGAAGTGCAGGCCGCGCCTCCCTCACAGGTCACTGGAGGCAGCGTGCCCTACTGACAGGACTGCTGAATCCATTAAACTGGAAATTCAAACTAAAATGGAGTCTCTATCCCAAAACTTTTCTTAAAGTAGTTAAGGAAAAATTAATTGGAAACCATTTGGAATGAAGTGAATGTAGATGCAAACTTTACAACTTATACCAAATTCACTCAAAGTTATTCAGAGGCAAATTTTATTTTAGTTTATAATTTATGTTTGGCTGCATTGGGTCTTCGTTGCTGCATGTGGGCTTTCTCTAGTTGCGTCGAGCGGGGCTACTCTTCGTTGCGGTGCACGGGCTTCTCATTGCGGTGGCTTCTCTTGTGGGCGAGCACGGGCTCTAGGCGCGCAGGCTTCAGTAGTTGTGCCACGCAGGCTTGGTTGCTCTGCGGCATGTGGGAGCTTCCCGGACCAGGGCTCGAGCCCGTGTCCCCTGCATTGGCAGGCGGACTCTTAACCACTGCGTCACCAGCGAAGTCCCCACAGACAAACTTTAAATACAAAACTATTCAAGGGGCTTCCCTGGTGGCGCAGTGGTTGAGAATCTGCCGGCTAATGCAGGGGACACGGCTTCGAGCCCTGGTCTGGGAAGATCCCACATGCCGCGGAGCAACTAGGCCCATGAGCCACAACTACTGAGCCTGCGCGTCTGGAGCCTGTGCTCCGCAACAAGAGAGGCCGCGATAGTGAGAGGCCCGAGCACTGCGATGAAGAGTGGCCCCCGCTTGCCACAACTAGAGAAAGCCTTCTCACAGAAACGAAGACCCAACGCAGCCAAAAATAAATTAATGAATTAGTTAATTTAAAAAAAAAAGCTGTCTCTCAAATTTAACTTCCAGAATATATTCAGGAAAAACGCATACGCCCTTTTTGGCCAACCAAAGAAGCGGGCAATGCAAATCAAAACTACAAAGAGGTATCACTTCGAATCAGAAAAAAGGACCATCCTCACAAAGGGTAAAAACCAGATATGCAGGACAAGGAGAGGAGAAAAGGGAGCCTTGTTATGCTGAAGGGGGGAATGTAAATTGCCAACGGCCACTCTGGAGAAGTGTGCTGTGTTTCCTGAAACATCTAAAAAACAGAGCTACAAAGCATAGGGCGCTTCAACTCATGGGCCTATATGTTGGAAAAACCAAAAATCCACAGGACGCAGGCACCCCGTTTACTGCTGCTATGTTTACAACAGCCTCGACTTGGGTACAACTTAAGAGTCCTTGGAAGGAAAAAACGGTGAAAGAAAATTTGGCACTTAAGCACAACGGAATATTCCTCAGCCCTGAAATCAATGAAATGAGGCCAGTTGCAGCAACTCAGGGGGACTTATGTATGGTCATTGAGAGTGAAAGAAGTTAGACAGCAAGAGAAACTTATCATAAGATATCACTTATAAAGGAAATCTAAAAATCGCCAACCATGAACTGAATTACAAACAGAACACCATCACACATTTACAAAACACACTTATGGCTGCTTAAGGAGAAAAGTGTGGTGCGGTGATGCATAAACCAGGAGGTTGAAATTGGCACAGATAGCGTTCCATACGCCAATAATGTAATCGCCAAGACATACTCATTGTTCAAGGAACTGGACTCAGCACACTCTATTCACAGAAAAAACATACATCTGACTACTAGAAACTAGAAAAGAATTTATTGAGGTCTCTCTGTAAGTGACTCAGGTGGATGTACAGCACCAAGAAACACAACATTGCAAATCAGCTACACCCCATTATAAAAATTAATTATAAAAAAAAAGACAGTGAGAGAGAGAGGAATTCTTACAAAATTCAATCAGGGGCTGTGATGCAACTGGACTGACCACATCTACACCCACAGCTGAATGGGACGTAAGGCTGGACACCCTAACCCTAAACCCTAACCCTAACCCTAACCCTAACCCAACCCTAACCCTACCTTAACCCTAACCATAACCCAACACTAACCCTAACCCTAAACCTCAACCCTAACCCTAACACGTAACCCTAACCCAACCATAAGCATAACCCTAACCCCTAGCCCTAGCCCTAACCCTTAACCCCTAACCCCTAACCCTAACGAAGTTCACAAGTAAACTTCTCGCCCACCTGGAGAGAGTGATTTAATTTCAAAGCGTAAAGACACAATCAGGTCAGTAATTGGCCACGGGGGCTGGAGGGGCCAAGGCTAACCTGAGCTGGAGGAACGTGGGTGCCTGCCTGGATGCTCAGAGGCCAAGGGCTGTTCTGAGAGCTGCTTGGACACCCGTGCAGATGGAACAAAGGATCCGTCCAGTCCCAAGAGGGCCCCACCAGCCCTCACGAACGCAACACCAGACTTCCCTGGTGGCGCAGTGGTTAAGAATCCACCTGCCAATGCAGGGGACACGGGTTTGAGCCCTGGTCTGGGAAGATCCCACATGCCGCGGAGCAACTAAGCCGGTGTACCACAACTACTGAGCCTGCGCTCTAGAACCCGTGAGCCCCAACTGCTGAAGCCCACGTGCTTAGAGCCTGTGCTCTGCATCAAGAGAAGCCACCGCAATGAGAAGCCCCCTCTTGTCGCAACTAGAGAAAGCCTCCGTGCAGCAATGCAGACCCAACACAGCCCAAAATTAATTAATTAATTAATTAAGAGAAAAAAAAAGGCAGCCCCTGGGGGCTGGCAGACTGATGCACCAAGTCTTACATCACGTCTACTTAGTATCCTGCATGTCAGGGCCATGCTGGACCTGGGGCTGCCCAGACAGAGTGGGGCCTGCATCACCCTTCCCAGGAGGGAGGGTGGAGGGAAACCATGCATGACCTCTGAGGCTCTAAGAAACCATGACTAAGGCTGAGCTCAATTTGAAACAGTGGGTGACCGGAGCAGACATTTCATTCATGTATCAATGAGAATCCAGCACTGGAGGAGCAGAAAACAACGGCCTCACTCAACCTTGATGCTAATCCTGACATGGACCCTAACCCTAAACTCTGATCCTGACCCTAAGCCCTGACCTAACCTTAGCCTAACCCGTACCCTAAACCTGTACCTTACCCTAACCCATGCTCTACCCGCATCCTACCTGTACCCCAATTCTCACCCATACCCTAACACCCACTCTAACACAGAACCCTAACACCCTGAGACCAAAACCATAAGCCTTAACCAATAAGCAAAACCATAACCATAAGCAAACCATAAAATATATTCATTAACCATACCCATAAATAACTCATTAACCATAAAACTTAAACCATCACAGCAACCATAAACCATACACAGCCCCAACCCTCACACCAGCCCCAGCCCTAATGCTAACCCTCCAAACCACTTACACCAAGCCAAGTCTAATCAGATTATACAAATACATCTTGACAAATAAAACTGGGGAATTCCCTGGTGGCCCAGTGGTTAGGACTCTGTGCTTTCACTGCCAAGGGCTCGGGTTCGATCCCTGACTGGGGAACTATGATCCCACAAGCCATGGGACATGGCCAAAATAAATAAATAATTAAAATGAAATAAAACCACTATTTTAAAAACGATTTTAAAAATACAGGAAAAATACAAGAAAACTACCCCAGTACAACTTATAAATATGAATGTAAAAATCTATCACACAATAATAGCAACATGAAACCAACAGAACTTTAAATGGATAATGCCATAAGCAAGTATCTCTACACCAGGAATTTCGGGTTGCTCAACATATTAAAAGTAAGCAATGTATTCAACCACAATAATGGTGTGAAGCAAAAACACATAACCATATCAATTAATGCAAAAAATCTACAATGAAAATCCAGTGTTATTTCATGAAAAACACTCAAGAAAGCAGGAATAAAAGTAAATTGGTTCAATAGGGAAAAGAGTAGTACAAAAAGCCACAGCAAGCATCATGCTCAACGTTAAAGACTGAAAGATTTACTCCTGAAATCAGGAACAGGGCCAGGAAGCTGCCCTTCATAACTGTTACTCAATAGTGTACTGGAAGTTCTACCCAGAATCTTGAGGAAAGAAATAAAAGGCATCCATGGGTGAATGGAAAAATTAAAACCGTGTCTCTTCACAGAACATAGGTCACATCATCTTATATATGAAACTACCTATAATCAGCAAAGAAATTATTTGAGCCAATCAACTAAGTAATAAGCAAAGTTATAGAACAAAATATCAATTCATGAAAATCTATCTTATATGCATACGCTGGCAAAAAATAATCTGAAAAAGAATTTCTGAGAACAATTCCATTTGTAATAATGTCAACATCAATATTTAGGAGTATATTTAATCAAGGTACAAGACTTGTTTTTATGTATGTAAACTTGTATGTTTGAAATTACTGGAAAGTCAATTACTTTTCAAAACATCATGTATGCCAACAGCATGCCAGAAAAGCAGAGAAAACATCAAACTTCCATATAGAAGCCAAGCCTTACCCAGATCCAGTTCACCCAAAGTCCACATGTCATTTAGAGGCACTGTGGGAAGGTTATATTAGGAGCCGCTGTCCTCCGTGTTGTGGACGACCTGGATATGGTAGAAACAGTGGGATTTTTGAATTCCAATTTTCCACTTCATTCCACAAAAAAACGATTAGAACTAATAAATAAATTCAGTAAAGTTGCAAAATCAATACACAGAAACCAGTTGCATTTCTAAACACTAATAATGAACCATCAGGAAGAGAAAGAAAGCAACCCTATTTACAACTGCATCAAAAAGAACAAAATACCTGGGAATAAAGTCAACCAAGGAGGTGAAAGACCTGCACACTGAAAACTTGAAGACATTGATGAAGACATTGCAAAACACACCAATAAATGGAAAGATATCCTGTTCTCATGCAATGGAACAATTAATATTGTTAAAACATCCATGCTACCCAAAGCAGTGGACACAGTGAATGCAATCCCTCCCAAACTTCCATGGTATTTTCCCGCCAAATAGAGCAAATCCTCCTAATATCTGTGGGGAACCACAAAGGACCCCAAATAGCCAAAGAAACCTGGAAAAAAGAGAACGGGCTGGAGGCATCTCCCTCCCTGACGTCACACTCTGCTGAGAAGCTACAGTCACCAAAACAGCGTGGAACTGGCTCAAAACGGGCACAGGGACCAGAGGAACAGGACAGAGAGACCAGAATTCAACCCACACGGACGGGGTCGGTGAATTTATGACACAGGGACCAAGGACACACCAAGGAGCACGACACTCCCCACGATAAATGGTGCTGGGAAAACTGGACGCCCCATAACTCACGCTGGCTACCCTGCACACAAACCTGACCAAAAACCCAGCTTTCCACGCCAAGCCCTCCCTCGCTCACACGAAGACGGACCCCCTCAACGGTCAGTCGCCCATAGGAAGCTTCTCCCCACTTTTCCTCACCGTCTCTTCACCTTTTCCTAAGGCATCACCTGGGTCCTCAGGAAACCTAGTTCCCTAGTCAGCGTGGACGCAGCCCCACTTTGTCCTGAAGCCGAAACCCCAGCGTGTCCTAAGGAGACGGAGACCGAGCTCCTCTCAGCAGAGACGCTGAGCCTGGCGTCCTACCCGAAGGCCCCCGCCCCCGCCCCCGCCCCCGCGCCTGAGGAGGCTCAACTCCTCTCAGCTGCCGTCACAATCGAGTTTGCAGAGAACGAGCATGCGCTGTGGGTCAGAGAGGCGAACTCGGCGCCACCCTGTGGTCAGTGCAGGAAGTGCAGGCCGCGCCTCCCTCACAGGTCACTGGAGGCAGCGTGCCCTACTGACAGGACTGCTGAATCCATTAAACTGGAAATTCAAACTAAAATGGAGTCTCTATCCCAAAACTTTTCTAAAAGTAGTTAAGGAACAATTAATTGGAAACCATTTGGAATGAAGTGAATGTAGATGCAAACTTTACAACTTATACCAAATTCACTCAAAGTTATTCAGAGGCAAATTTTATTTTAGTTTATAATTTATGTTTGGCTGCGTTGGGTCTTCGTTGCTGCATGTGGGCTTTCTCTAGTTGCGTCGAGCGGGGCTACTCTTCGTTGCGGTGCACGGGCTTCTCATTGCGGTGGCTTCTCTTGTGGGCGAGCACGGGCTTTAGGCACGCAGGCTTCAGTAGTTGTGCCGCGCAGGCTTGGTTGCTCTGCGGCATGTGGGAGCTTCCCGGACCAGGGCTCGAGCCCGTGTCCCCTGCATTGGCAGGCGGACTCTTAACCACTGCATCACCAGGCAAGTCCCCACAGACAAACTTTAAATACAAAACTATTCAAGGGGCTTCCCTGGTGGCGCAGTGGTTGAGAATCTGCCTGCTAATGCAGGGGACACGGCTTCGAGCCCTGGTCTGGGAAGATCCCACATGCCGCGGAGCAACTAGGCCCGTGAGCCACAACTACTGAGCCTGCGCGTCTGGAGCCTGTGCTCCGCAACAAGAGAGGCCGCGATAGTGAGAGGCCCGAGCACTGCGATGAAGAGTGGCCCCCGCTTGCCACAACTAGAGAAAGCCTTCGCACAGAAACGAAGACCCAACGCAGCCAAAAATAAATAAATTAATTAATTAATTTAAAAAAAAAAGCTGTCTCTCAAATTTAACTTCCAGAATATATTCAGGAAAAACGCATACGCCCTTTTTGGCCAACCAAAGAAGCGGGCAATGCAAATCAACACTACAAAGAGGTATCACTTCGAATCAGAAAAAAGGACCATCCTCACAAAGGGTAAAAACCAGCTATGCAGGACAAGGAGAGGAGAAAAGGGAGCCTTGTTATGCTGAAGGGGGGAATGTAAATTGCCAACGGCCACTCTGGAGAAGTGTGCTGTGTTTCCTGAAACATCTAAAAAACAGAGCTACAAAGCATAGGGCGCTTCCACTTATGGGCCTATATGTTGGAAAAACCAAAAATCCACAGGACGCAGGCACCCCGTTTACTGCTGCTATGTTTACAACAGCCTCGACTTCGTTACAACTTAAGAGTCCTTGGAAGGAAAAAACGGTGAAAGAAAATTTGGCACTTAAGCACAACGGAATATTCCTCAGCCCTGAAATCAATGAAATGAGGCCAGTTGCAGCAACTCAGGGGGACTTATGTATGGTCATTGAGAGTGAAAGAAGTTAGACAGCAAGAGAAACTTATCATAAGATATCACTTATAAAGGGAATCTAAAAATCGCCAACCATGAACTGAATTACAAACAGAACACCATCACACATTTACAAAACACACTTATGGCTGCTTAAGGAGAAAAGTGTGGTGCGGTGATGCATAAACCAGGAGGTTGAAATTGGCACAGATAGCGTTCCATACGCCAATAATGTAATCGCCAAGACATACTCATTGTTCAAGGAACTGGACTCAGCACACTCTATTCACAGAAAAAACATACATCTGACTACTAGAAACTAGAAAAGAATTTATTGAGGTCTCTCTGTAAGTGACTCAGGTGGATGTACAGCACCAAGAAACACAACATTGCAAATCAGCTACACCCCATTATAAAAATTAATTATAAAAAAAAAGACAGTGAGAGAGAGAGGAATTCTTACAAAATTCAATCAGGGGCTGTGATGCAACTGGACTGACCACATCTACACCCACAGCTGAATGGGACGTAAGGCTGGACACCCTAACCCTAAACCCTAACCCTAACCCTAACCCTAACCCAACCCTAACCCTACCTTAACCCTAACCATAACCCAACACTAACCCTAACCCTAAACCTCAACCCTAACCCTAACCCGTAACCCTAACCCAACCATAAGCATAACCCTAACCCCTAGCCCTAGCCCTAACCCTTAACCCCTAACCCCTAACCCTAACGAAGTTCACAAGTAAACTTCTCGCCCACCTGGAGAGAGTGATTTAATTTCAAAGCGTAAAGACACAATCAGGTCAGTAATTGGCCACGGGGGCTGGAGGGGCCAAGGCTAACCTGAGCTGGAGGAACGTGGGTGCCTGCCTGGATGCTCAGAGGCCAAGGGCTGTTCTGAGAGCTGCTTGGACACCCGTGCAGATGGAACAAAGGATCCGTCCAGTCCCAAGAGGGCCCCACCAGCCCTCACGAACGCAACACCAGACTTCCCTGGTGGCGCAGTGGTTAAGAATCCACCTGCCAATGCAGGGGACACGGGTTTGAGCCCTGGTCCGGGAAGATCCCACATGCTGTGGAGCAACTAAGCCGGTGTACCACAACTACTGAGCCTGCGCTCTAGAACCCACGAGCCCCAACTGCTGAAGCCCACGTGCTTAGAGCCTGTGCTCTGCATCAAGAGAAGCCACCGCAATGAGAAGCCCCCTCTTGCCGCAACTAGAGAAAGCCTCCGTGCAGCAATGCAGACCCAACACAGCCCAAAATTAATTAATTAATTAATTAAGAGAAAAAAAAAGGCAGCCCCTGGGGGCTGGCAGACTGATGCACCAAGTCTTACATCACGTCTACTTAGTATCCTGCATGTCAGGGCCATGCTGGACCTGGGGCTGCCCAGACAGAGTGGGGCCTGCATCACCCTTCCCAGGAGGGAGGGTGGAGGGAAACCCTGCATGACCTCTGAGGCCCTAAGAACCCTTGACTAAGGCTGAGCTCAATTTGAAACAGTGGGTGACCAGAGCAGACATTTCATTCATGTATCAATGAGAATACAGCACTGGAGGAGCAGAAAACAACGGCCTCGCTCAACCTTGATGCTAATCCTGACATGGACCCTAACCCTAAACTCTGATCCTGACCCTAAGCCCTGACCTAACCTTAGCCTAACCCGTATCCTAAACCTGTACCTTACCCTAACCCATGCTCTACCCGCATCCTACCTGTACCCCAATTCTCACCCATACCCTAACACCCACTCTAACACAGAACCCTAACACCCTGAGACCAAAACCATAAGCCTTAACCAATAAGCAAAACCATAACCATAAGCAAACCATAAAATATATTCATTAACCATACCCATAAATAACTCATTAACCATAAAACTTAAACCATCACAGCAACCATAAACCATACACAGCCCCAACCCTCACACCAGCCCCAGCCCTAATGCTAACCCTCCAAACCACTTACACCAAGCCAAGTCTAATCAGATTATACAAATACATCTTGACAAAGAAAACTGGGGAATTCCCTGGTGGCCCAGTGGTTAGGACTCTGTGCTTTCACTGCCAAGGGCTCGGGTTCGATCCCTGACTGGGGAACTAAGATCCCACAAGCCATGGGACGTGGCCAAAATAAATAAATAATTAAAATGAAATAAAACCACTATTTTAAAAACGATTTTAAAAATACAGGAAAAAAACAAGAAAACTACCCCAGTACAACTTATAAATATGAATGTAAAAATCTATCACACAATAATGGCAACATGAAACCAACAGAACCTTAAATGGATAATGCCATAAGCAAGTATCTCTACACCAGGAATTTCAGGTTGCTCAACATATTAAAAGTAAGGAATGTATTCAACCACAATAATGGTGTGAAGTAAAAACACATAACCATATCAATTAATGCAAAAAATCTACAATGAAAATCCAGTGTTATTTCATGAAAAACACTCAAGAAAGCAGGAATAAAAGGAAATTTGTTCAATAGGGAAAAGAGTAGTACAAAAGGCCACAGCAAACATCATGCTCAACGTTAAAGGCTGAAAGATTTACTCCTGAAATCAGGAACAGGGCCAGGAAGCTGCCCTTCATCACCGTTACTCAATAGTGTACTGGAAGTTCTACCCAGAATCTTGAGGAAAGAAATAAAAGGCATCCATGGGTGAATGGAAAAATTAAAACCGTGTCTCTTCACAGAACATAGGTCACATCATCTTGTATATGAAACTACCCATAATCAGCAAAGAAATTCTTTGAGCTAATCAACTAAGTAATAAGCAAAGTTATAGAACAAAATATCAATTCATGAAAATCTATCTTATATGCATACGCTGGCAAAAAATAATCTGAAAAAGAATTTCTGAGAACAATTCCATTTGTAATAATGTCAACATCAATATTTAGGAGTATATTTAATCAACGTACAAGACTTGTTTTTATGTATGTAAAGTTGTATGTTTGAAATTACTGGAAAGTCAATTACTTTTCAAAACATCATGTATGTCAACAGCATGCCAGAAAAGCAGAGAAAACATCAAACTTCCATATAGAAGCCAAGCCTTACCCAGATCCAGTTCACCCAAAGTCCACATGTCATTTAGAGGCACTGTGGGAAGGTTATATTAGGAGCCGCTGTCCTCCGTGTTGTGGACGACCTGGATATGGTAGAAACAGTGGGATTTTTGAATTCCAATTTTCCACTTCATTCCACAAAAAAACGATTAGAACTAATAAATAAATTCAGTAAAGTTGCAAAATCAATACACAGAAACCAGTTGCATTTCTAAACACTAATAATGAACCATCAGGAAGAGAAAGAAAGCAACCCTATTTACAACTGCATCAAAAAGAACAAAATACCTGGGAATAAAGTCAACCAAGGAGGTGAAAGACCTGCACACTGAAAACTTGAAGACATTGATGAAGACATTGCAAAACACACCAATAAATCTAAAGATATCCTGTTCTCATGCAATGGAACAATTAATATTGTTAAAACATCCATGCTACCCAAAGCAGTGGACACAGTGAATGCAATCCCTCCCAAACTTCCATGGTATTTTCCCGCCAAATAGAGCAAATCCTCCTAATATCTGTGGGGAACCACAAAGGACCCCAAATAGCCAAAGAAACCTGGAAAAAAGAGAACGGGCTGGAGGCATCTCCCTCCCTGACGTCACACTCTGCTGAGAAGCTACAGTCACCAAAACAGCGTGGAACTGGCTCAAAACGGGCACAGGGACCAGAGGAACAGGACAGAGAGACCAGAATTCAACCCACACGGACGGGGTCGGTGAATTTATGACACAGGGACCAAGGACACACCAAGGAGCACGACACTCCCCACGATAAATGGTGCTGGGAAAACTGGACGCCCCATAACTCACGCTGGCTACCCTGCACACAAACCTGACCAAAAACCCAGCTTTCCACGCCAAGCCCTCCCTCGCTCACACGAAGACGGACCCCCTCAACGGTCAGTCGCCCATAGGAAGCTTCTCCCCACTTTTCCTCACCGTCTCTTCACCTTTTCCTAAGGCATCACCTGGGTCCTCAGGAAACCTAGTTCCCTAGTCAGCGTGGACGCAGCCCCACTTTGTCCTGAAGCCGAAACCCCAGCGTGTCCTAAGGAGACGGAGACCGAGCTCCTCTCAGCAGAGACGCTGAGCCTGGCGTCCTACCCGAAGGCCCCCGCCCCCGCCCCCGCCCCCGCGCCTGAGGAGGCTCAACTCCTCTCAGCTGCCGTCACAATCGAGTTTGCAGAGAACGAGCATGCGCTGTGGGTCAGAGAGGCGAACTCGGCGCCACCCTGTGGTCAGTGCAGGAAGTGCAGGCCGCGCCTCCCTCACAGGTCACTGGAGGCAGCGTGCCCTACTGACAGGACTGCTGAATCCATTAAACTGGAAATTCAAACTAAAATGGAGTCTCTATCCCAAAACTTTTCTAAAAGTAGTTAAGGAACAATTAATTGGAAACCATTTGGAATGAAGTGAATGTAGATGCAAACTTTACAACTTATACCAAATTCACTCAAAGTTATTCAGAGGCAAATTTTATTTTAGTTTATAATTTATGTTTGGCTGCGTTGGGTCTTCGTTGCTGCATGTGGGCTTTCTCTAGTTGCGTCGAGCGGGGCTACTCTTCGTTGCGGTGCACGGGCTTCTCATTGCGGTGGCTTCTCTTGTGGGCGAGCACGGGCTTTAGGCACGCAGGCTTCAGTAGTTGTGCCGCGCAGGCTTGGTTGCTCTGCGGCATGTGGGAGCTTCCCGGACCAGGGCTCGAGCCCGTGTCCCCTGCATTGGCAGGCGGACTCTTAACCACTGCATCACCAGGCAAGTCCCCACAGACAAACTTTAAATACAAAACTATTCAAGGGGCTTCCCTGGTGGCGCAGTGGTTGAGAATCTGCCTGCTAATGCAGGGGACACGGCTTCGAGCCCTGGTCTGGGAAGATCCCACATGCCGCGGAGCAACTAGGCCCGTGAGCCACAACTACTGAGCCTGCGCGTCTGGAGCCTGTGCTCCGCAACAAGAGAGGCCGCGATAGTGAGAGGCCCGAGCACTGCGATGAAGAGTGGCCCCCGCTTGCCACAACTAGAGAAAGCCTTCGCACAGAAACGAAGACCCAACGCAGCCAAAAATAAATAAATTAATTAATTAATTTAAAAAAAAAAGCTGTCTCTCAAATTTAACTTCCAGAATATATTCAGGAAAAACGCATACGCCCTTTTTGGCCAACCAAAGAAGCGGGCAATGCAAATCAACACTACAAAGAGGTATCACTTCGAATCAGAAAAAAGGACCATCCTCACAAAGGGTAAAAACCAGCTATGCAGGACAAGGAGAGGAGAAAAGGGAGCCTTGTTATGCTGAAGGGGGGAATGTAAATTGCCAACGGCCACTCTGGAGAAGTGTGCTGTGTTTCCTGAAACATCTAAAAAACAGAGCTACAAAGCATAGGGCGCTTCCACTTATGGGCCTATATGTTGGAAAAACCAAAAATCCACAGGACGCAGGCACCCCGTTTACTGCTGCTATGTTTACAACAGCCTCGACTTCGTTACAACTTAAGAGTCCTTGGAAGGAAAAAACGGTTAAAGAAAATTTGGCACTTAAGCACAACGGAATATTCCTCAGCCCTGAAATCAATGAAATGAGGCCAGTTGCAGCAACTCAGGGGGACTTATGTATGGTCATTGAGAGTGAAAGAAGTTAGACAGCAAGAGAAACTTATCATAAGATATCACTTATAAAGGGAATCTAAAAATCGCCAACCATGAACTGAATTACAAACAGAACACCATCACACATTTACAAAACACACTTATGGCTGCTTAAGGAGAAAAGTGTGGTGCGGTGATGCATAAACCAGGAGGTTGAAATTGGCACAGATACCGTTCCATACGCCAATAATGTAATCGCCAAGACATACTCATTGTTCAAGGAACTGGACTCAGCACACTCTATTCACAGAAAAAACATACATCTGACTACTAGAAACTAGAAAAGAATTTATTGAGGTCTCTCTGTAAGTGACTCAGGTGGATGTACAGCACCAAGAAACACAACATTGCAAATCAGCTACACCCCATTATAAAAATTAATTATAAAAAAAAAGACAGTGAGAGAGAGAGGAATTCTTACAAAATTCAATCAGGGGCTGTGATGCAACTGGACTGACCACATCTACACCCACAGCTGAATGGGACGTAAGGCTGGACACCCTAACCCTAAACCCTAACCCTAACCCTAACCCTAACCCAACCCTAACCCTACCTTAACCCTAACCATAACCCAACACTAACCCTAACCCTAAACCTCAACCCTAACCCTAACCCGTAACCCTAACCCAACCATAAGCATAACCCTAACCCCTAGCCCTAGCCCTAACCCTTAACCCCTAACCCCTAACCCTAACGAAGTTCACAAGTAAACTTCTCGCCCACCTGGAGAGAGTGATTTAATTTCAAAGCGTAAAGACACAATCAGGTCAGTAATTGGCCACGGGGGCTGGAGGGGCCAAGGCTAACCTGAGCTGGAGGAACGTGGGTGCCTGCCTGGATGCTCAGAGGCCAAGGGCTGTTCTGAGAGCTGCTTGGACACCCGTGCAGATGGAACAAAGGATCCGTCCAGTCCCAAGAGGGCCCCACCAGCCCTCACGAACGCAACACCAGACTTCCCTGGTGGCGCAGTGGTTAAGAATCCACCTGCCAATGCAGGGGACACGGGTTTGAGCCCTGGTCCGGGAAGATCCCACATGCTGTGGAGCAACTAAGCCGGTGTACCACAACTACTGAGCCTGCGCTCTAGAACCCACGAGCCCCAACTGCTGAAGCCCACGTGCTTAGAGCCTGTGCTCTGCATCAAGAGAAGCCACCGCAATGAGAAGCCCCCTCTTGCCGCAACTAGAGAAAGCCTCCGTGCAGCAATGCAGACCCAACACAGCCCAAAATTAATTAATTAATTAATTAAGAGAAAAAAAAAGGCAGCCCCTGGGGGCTGGCAGACTGATGCACCAAGTCTTACATCACGTCTACTTAGTATCCTGCATGTCAGGGCCATGCTGGACCTGGGGCTGCCCAGACAGAGTGGGGCCTGCATCACCCTTCCCAGGAGGGAGGGTGGAGGGAAACCCTGCATGACCTCTGAGGCCCTAAGAACCCTTGACTAAGGCTGAGCTCAATTTGAAACAGTGGGTGACCAGAGCAGACATTTCATTCATGTATCAATGAGAATACAGCACTGGAGGAGCAGAAAACAACGGCCTCGCTCAACCTTGATGCTAATCCTGACATGGACCCTAACCCTAAACTCTGATCCTGACCCTAAGCCCTGACCTAACCTTAGCCTAACCCGTATCCTAAACCTGTACCTTACCCTAACCCATGCTCTACCCGCATCCTACCTGTACCCCAATTCTCACCCATACCCTAACACCCACTCTAACACAGAACCCTAACACCCTGAGACCAAAACCATAAGCCTTAACCAATAAGCAAAACCATAACCATAAGCAAACCATAAAATATATTCATTAACCATACCCATAAATAACTCATTAACCATAAAACTTAAACCATCACAGCAACCATAAACCATACACAGCCCCAACCCTCACACCAGCCCCAGCCCTAATGCTAACCCTCCAAACCACTTACACCAAGCCAAGTCTAATCAGATTATACAAATACATCTTGACAAAGAAAACTGGGGAATTCCCTGGTGGCCCAGTGGTTAGGACTCTGTGCTTTCACTGCCAAGGGCTCGGGTTCGATCCCTGACTGGGGAACTAAGATCCCACAAGCCATGGGACGTGGCCAAAATAAATAAATAATTAAAATGAAATAAAACCACTATTTTAAAAACGATTTTAAAAATACAGGAAAAAAACAAGAAAACTACCCCAGTACAACTTATAAATATGAATGTAAAAATCTATCACACAATAATGGCAACATGAAACCAACAGAACCTTAAATGGATAATGCCATAAGCAAGTATCTCTACACCAGGAATTTCAGGTTGCTCAACATATTAAAAGTAAGGAATGTATTCAACCACAATAATGGTGTGAAGTAAAAACACATAACCATATCAATTAATGCAAAAAATCTACAATGAAAATCCAGTGTTATTTCATGAAAAACACTCAAGAAAGCAGGAATAAAAGGAAATTTGTTCAATAGGGAAAAGAGTAGTACAAAAGGCCACAGCAAACATCATGCTCAACGTTAAAGGCTGAAAGATTTACTCCTGAAATCAGGAACAGGGCCAGGAAGCTGGCCTTCATCACCGTTACTCAATAGTGTACTGGAAGTTCTACCCAGAATCTTGAGGAAAGAAATAAAAGGCATCCATGGGTGAATGGAAAAATTAAAACCGTGTCTCTTCACAGAACATAGGTCACATCATCTTGTATATGAAACTACCCATAATCAGCAAAGAAATTCTTTGAGCTAATCAACTAAGTAATAAGCAAAGTTATAGAACAAAATATCAATTCATGAAAATCTATCTTATATGCATACGCTGGCAAAAAATAATCTGAAAAAGAATTTCTGAGAACAATTCCATTTGTAATAATGTCAACATCAATATTTAGGAGTATATTTAATCAAGGTACAAGACTTGTTTTTATGTATGTAAAGTTGTATGTTTGAAATTACTGGAAAGTCAATTACTTTTCAAAACATCATGTATGTCAACAGCATGCCAGAAAAGCAGAGAAAACATCAAACTTCCATATAGAAGCCAAGCCTTACCCAGATCCAGTTCACCCAAAGTCCACATGTCATTTAGAGGCACTGTGGGAAGGTTATATTAGGAGCCGCTGTCCTCCGTGTTGTGGACGACCTGGATATGGTAGAAACAGTGGGATTTTTGAATTCCAATTTTCCACTTCATTCCACAAAAAAACGATTAGAACTAATAAATAAATTCAGTAAAGTTGCAAAATCAATACACAGAAACCAGTTGCATTTCTAAACACTAATAATGAACCATCAGGAAGAGAAAGAAAGCAACCCTATTTACAACTGCATCAAAAAGAACAAAATACCTGGGAATAAAGTCAACCAAGGAGGTGAAAGACCTGCACACTGAAAACTTGAAGACATTGATGAAGACATTGCAAAACACACCAATAAATCTAAAGATATCCTGTTCTCATGCAATGGAACAATTAATATTGTTAAAACATCCATGCTACCCAAAGCAGTGGACACAGTGAATGCAATCCCTCCCAAACTTCCATGGTATTTTCCCGCCAAATAGAGCAAATCCTCCTAATATCTGTGGGGAACCACAAAGGACCCCAAATAGCCAAAGAAACCTGGAAAAAAGAGAACGGGCTGGAGGCATCTCCCTCCCTGACGTCACACTCTGCTGAGAAGCTACAGTCACCAAAACAGCGTGGAACTGGCTCAAAACGGGCACAGGGACCAGAGGAGCAGGACAGAGAGACCAGAATTCAACCCACACGGACGGGGTCGGTGAATTTATGACACAGGGACCAAGGACACACCAAGGAGCACGACACTCCCCACGATAAATGGTGCTGGGAAAACTGGACGCCCCATAACTCACGCTGGCTACCCTGCACACAAACCTGACCAAAAACCCAGCTTTCCACGCCAAGCCCTCCCTCGCTCACACGAAGACGGACCCCCTCAACGGTCAGTCGCCCATAGGAAGCTTCTCCCCACTTTTCCTCACCGTCTCTTCACCTTTTCCTAAGGCATCACCTGGGTCCTCAGGAAACCTAGTTCCCTAGTCAGCGTGGACGCAGCCCCACTTTGTCCTGAAGCCGAAACCCCAGCGTGTCCTAAGGAGACGGAGACCGAGCTCCTCTCAGCAGAGACGCTGAGCCTGGCGTCCTACCCGAAGGCCCCCGCCCCCGCCCCCGCCCCCGCGCCTGAGGAGGCTCAACTCCTCTCAGCTGCCGTCACAATCGAGTTTGCAGAGAACGAGCATGCGCTGTGGGTCAGAGAGGCGAACTCGGCGCCACCCTGTGGTCAGTGCAGGAAGTGCAGGCCGCGCCTCCCTCACAGGTCACTGGAGGCAGCGTGCCCTACTGACAGGACTGCTGAATCCATTAAACTGGAAATTCAAACTAAAATGGAGTCTCTATCCCAAAACTTTTCTAAAAGTAGTTAAGGAACAATTAATTGGAAACCATTTGGAATGAAGTGAATGTAGATGCAAACTTTACAACTTATACCAAATTCACTCAAAGTTATTCAGAGGCAAATTTTATTTTAGTTTATAATTTATGTTTGGCTGCGTTGGGTCTTCGTTGCTGCATGTGGGCTTTCTCTAGTTGCGTCGAGCGGGGCTACTCTTCGTTGCGGTGCACGGGCTTCTCACTGCGGTGGCTTCTCTTGTGGACGAGCACGGGCTTTAGGCGCGCAGGCTTCAGTAGTTGTGCCGCGCAGGCTTGGTTGCTCTGCGGCATGTGGGAGCTTCCCGGACCAGGGCTCGAGCCCGTGTCCCCTGCATTGGCAGGCGGACTCTTAACCACTGCGTCACCAGGCAAGTCCCCACAGACAAACATTAAATACAAAACTATTCAAGGGGCTTCCCTGGTGGCGCAGTGGTTGAGAATTTGCCTGCTAATGCAGGGGACACGGCTTCGAGCCCTGGTCTGGGAAGATCCCACATGCCGCGGAGCAACTAGGCCCGTGAGCCACAACTACTGAGCCTGCGCGTCTGGAGCCTGTGCTCCGCAACAAGAGAGGCCGCGATAGGGAGAGGCCCGAGCACTGCGATGAAGAGTGGTCCCCGCTTGCCACAACTAGAGAAAGCCTTCGCACAGAAACGAAGACCCAACGCAGCCAAAAATAAATTAATGAATTAGTTAATTTAAAAAAAAAGCTGTCTCTCAAATTTAACTTCCAGAATATATTCAGGAAAAACGCATACGCCCTTTTTGGCCAACCAAAGAAGCGGGCAATGCAAATCAAAACTACAAAGAGGTATCACTTCGAATCAGAAAAAAGGACCATCCTCACAAAGGGTAAAAACCAGCTATGCAGGACAAGGAGAGGAGAAAAGGGAGCCTTGTTATGCTGAAGGGGGGAATGTAAATTGCCAACGGCCACTCTGGAGAAGTGTGCTGTGTTTCCTGAAACATCTAAAAAACAGAGCTACAAAGCATAGGGCGCTTCAACTCATGGGCCTATATGTTGGAAAAACCAAAAATCCACAGGACGCAGGCACCCCGTTTACTGCTGCTATGTTTACAACAGCCTCGACTTGGGTACAACTTAAGAGTCCTTGGAAGGAAAAAACGGTGAAAGAAAATTTGGCACTTAAGCACAACGGAATATTCCTCAGCCCTGAAATCAATGAAATGAGGCCAGTTGCAGCAACTCAGGGGGACTTATGTATGGTCATTGAGAGTGAAAGAAGTTAGACAGCAAGAGAAACTTATCATAAGATATCACTTATAAAGGGAATCTAAAAATCGCCAACCATGAACTGAATTACAAACAGAACACCATCACACATTTACAAAACACACTTATGGCTGCTTAAGGAGAAAAGTGTGGTGCGGTGATGCATAAACCAGGAGGTTGAAATTGGCACAGATAGCGTTCCATACGCCAATAATGTAATCGCCAAGACATACTCATTGTTCAAGGAACTGGACTCAGCACACTCTATTCACAGAAAAAACATACATCTGACTACTAGAAACTAGAAAAGAATTTATTGAGGTCTCTCTGTAAGTGACTCAGGTGGATGTACAGCACCAAGAAACACAACATTGCAAATCAGCTACACCCCATTATAAAAATTAATTATAAAAAAAAAGACAGTGAGAGAGAGAGGAATTCTTACAAAATTCAATCAGGGGCTGTGATGCAACTGGACTGACCACATCTACACCCACAGCTGAATGGGACGTAAGGCTGGACACCCTAACCCTAAACCCTAACCCTAACCCTAACCCTAACCCAACCCTAACCCTACCTTAACCCTAACCATAACCCAACACTAACCCTAACCCTAAACCTCAACCCTAACCCTAACCCGTAACCCTAACCCAACCATAAGCATAACCCTAACCCCTAGCCCTAGCCCTAACCCTTAACCCCTAACCCCTAACCCTAACGAAGTTCACAAGTAAACTTCTCGCCCACCTGGAGAGAGTGATTTAATTTCAAAGCGTAAAGACACAATCAGGTCAGTAATTGGCCACGGGGGCTGGAGGGGCCAAGGCTAACCTGAGCTGGAGGAACGTGGGTGCCTGCCTGGATGCTCAGAGGCCAAGGGCTGTTCTGAGAGCTGCTTGGACACCCGTGCAGATGGAACAAAGGATCCGTCCAGTCCCAAGAGGGCCCCACCAGCCCTCACGAACGCAACACCAGACTTCCCTGGTGGCGCAGTGGTTAAGAATCCACCTGCCAATGCAGGGGACACGGGTTTGAGCCCTGGTCCGGGAAGATCCCACATGCTGTGGAGCAACTAAGCCGGTGTACCACAACTACTGAGCCTGCGCTCTAGAACCCACGAGCCCCAACTGCTGAAGCCCACGTGCTTAGAGCCTGTGCTCTGCATCAAGAGAAGCCACCGCAATGAGAAGCCCCCTCTTGCCGCAACTAGAGAAAGCCTCCGTGCAGCAATGCAGACCCAACACAGCCCAAAATTAATTAATTAATTAATTAAGAGAAAAAAAAAGGCAGCCCCTGGGGGCTGGCAGACTGATGCACCAAGTCTTACATCACGTCTACTTAGTATCCTGCATGTCAGGGCCATGCTGGACCTGGGGCTGCCCAGACAGAGTGGGGCCTGCATCACCCTTCCCAGGAGGGAGGGTGGAGGGAAACCCTGCATGACCTCTGAGGCCCTAAGAACCCTTGACTAAGGCTGAGCTCAATTTGAAACAGTGGGTGACCAGAGCAGACATTTCATTCATGTATCAATGAGAATCCAGCACTGGAGGAGCAGAAAACAACGGCCTCGCTCAACCTTGATGCTAATCCTGACATGGACCCTAACCCTAAACTCTGATCCTGACCCTAAGCCCTGACCTAACCTTAGCCTAACCCGTATCCTAAACCTGTACCTTACCCTAACCCATGCTCTACCCGCATCCTACCTGTACCCCAATTCTCACCCATACCCTAACACCCACTCTAACACAGAACCCTAACACCCTGAGACCAAAACCATAAGCCTTAACCAATAAGCAAAACCATAACCATAAGCAAACCATAAAATATATTCATTAACCATACCCATAAATAACTCATTAACCATAAAACTTAAACCATCACAGCAACCATAAACCATACACAGCCCCAACCCTCACACCAGCCCCAGCCCTAATGCTAACCCTCCAAACCACTTACACCAAGCCAAGTCTAATCAGATTATACAAATACATCTTGACAAAGAAAACTGGGGAATTCCCTGGTGGCCCAGTGGTTAGGACTCTGTGCTTTCACTGCCAAGGGCTCGGGTTCGATCCCTGACTGGGGAACTAAGATCCCACAAGCCATGGGACGTGGCCAAAATAAATAAATAATTAAAATGAAATAAAACCACTATTTTAAAAACGATTTTAAAAATACAGGAAAAAACAAGAAAACTACCCCAGTACAACTTATAAATATGAATGTAAAAATCTATCACACAATAATGGCAACATGAAACCAACAGAACCTTAAATGGATAATGCCATAAGCAAGTATCTCTACACCAGGAATTTCAGGTTGCTCAACATAATAAAAGTAAGGAATGTATTCAACCACAATAATGGTGTGAAGTAAAAACACATAACCATATCAATTAATGCAAAAAATCTACAATGAAAATCCAGTGTTATTTCTGAAAAACACTCAAGAAAGCAGGAATAAAAGGAAATTTGTTCAATAGGGAAAAGAGTAGTACAAAAGGCCACAGCAAACATCATGCTCAACGTTAAAGGCTGAAAGATTTACTCCTGAAATCAGGAACAGGGCCAGGAAGCTGGCCTTCATCACCGTTACTCAATAGTGTACTGGAAGTTCTACCCAGAATCTTGAGGAAAGAAATAAAAGGCATCCATGGGTGAATGGAAAAATTAAAACCGTGTCTCTTCACAGAACATAGGTCACATCATCTTGTATATGAAACTACCCATAATCAGCAAAGAAATTATTTGAGCTAATCAACTAAGTAATAAGCAAAGTTATAGAACAAAATATCAATTCATGAAAATCTATCTTATATGCATACGCTGGCAAAAAATAATCTGAAAAAGAATTTCTGAGAACAATTCCATTTGTAATAATGTCAACATCAATATTTAGGAGTATATTTAATCAACGTACAAGGCTTGTTTTTATGTATGTAAAGTTGTATGTTTGAAATTACTGGAAAGTCAATTACTTTTCAAAACATCATGTATGTCAACAGCATGCCAGAAAAGCAGAGAAAACATCAAACTTCCATATAGAAGCCAAGCCTTACCCAGATCCAGTTCACCCAAAGTCCACATGTCATTTAGAGGCACTGTGGGAAGGTTATATTAGGAGCCGCTGTCCTCCGTGTTGTGGACGACCTGGATATGGTAGAAACAGTGGGATTTTTGAATTCCAATTTTCCACTTCATTCCACAAAAAAACGATTAGAACTAATAAATAAATTCAGTAAAGTTGCAAAATCAATACACAGAAACCAGTTGCATTTCTAAACACTAATAATGAACCATCAGGAAGAGAAAGAAAGCAACCCTATTTACAACTGCATCAAAAAGAACAAAATACCTGGGAATAAAGTCAACCAAGGAGGTGAAAGACCTGCACACTGAAAACTTGAAGACATTGATGAAGACATTGCAAAACACACCAATAAATCTAAAGATATCCTGTTCTCATGCAATGGAACAATTAATATTGTTAAAACATCCATGCTACCCAAAGCAGTGGACACAGTGAATGCAATCCCTCCCAAACTTCCATGGTATTTTCCCGCCAAATAGAGCAAATCCTCCTAATATCTGTGGGGAACCACAAAGGACCCCAAATAGCCAAAGAAACCTGGAAAAAAGAGAACGGGCTGGAGGCATCTCCCTCCCTGACGTCACACTCTGCTGAGAAGCTACAGTCACCAAAACAGCGTGGAACTGGCTCAAAACGGGCACAGGGACCAGAGGAGCAGGACAGAGAGACCAGAATTCAACCCACACGGACGGGGTCGGTGAATTTATGACACAGGGACCAAGGACACACCAAGGAGCACGACACTCCCCACGATAAATGGTGCTGGGAAAACTGGACGCCCCATAACTCACGCTGGCTACCCTGCACACAAACCTGACCAAAAACCCAGCTTTCCACGCCAAGCCCTCCCTCGCTCACACGAAGACGGACCCCCTCAACGGTCAGTCGCCCATAGGAAGCTTCTCCCCACTTTTCCTCACCGTCTCTTCACCTTTTCCTAAGGCATCACCTGGGTCCTCAGGAAACCTAGTTCCCTAGTCAGCGTGGACGCAGCCCCACTTTGTCCTGAAGCCGAAACCCCAGCGTGTCCTAAGGAGACGGAGACCGAGCTCCTCTCAGCAGAGACGCTGAGCCTGGCGTCCTACCCGAAGGCCCCCGCCCCCGCCCCCGCCCCCGCGCCTGAGGAGGCTCAACTCCTCTCAGCTGCCGTCACAATCGAGTTTGCAGAGAACGAGCATGCGCTGTGGGTCAGAGAGGCGAACTCGGCGCCACCCTGTGGTCAGTGCAGGAAGTGCAGGCCGCGCCTCCCTCACAGGTCACTGGAGGCAGCGTGCCCTACTGACAGGACTGCTGAATCCATTAAACTGGAAATTCAAACTAAAATGGAGTCTCTATCCCAAAACTTTTCTAAAAGTAGTTAAGGAACAATTAATTGGAAACCATTTGGAATGAAGTGAATGTAGATGCAAACTTTACAACTTATACCAAATTCACTCAAAGTTATTCAGAGGCAAATTTTATTTTAGTTTATAATTTATGTTTGGCTGCGTTGGGTCTTCGTTGCTGCATGTGGGCTTTCTCTAGTTGCGTCGAGCGGGGCTACTCTTCGTTGCGGTGCACGGGCTTCTCACTGCGGTGGCTTCTCTTGTGGGCGAGCACGGGCTTTAGGCGCGCAGGCTTCAGTAGTTGTGCCGCGCAGGCTTGGTTGCTCTGCGGCATGTGGGAGCTTCCCGGACCAGGGCTCGAGCCCGTGTCCCCTGCATTGGCAGGCGGACTCTTAACCACTGCGTCACCAGGCAAGTCCCCACAGACAAACATTAAATACAAAACTATTCAAGGGGCTTCCCTGGTGGCGCAGTGGTTGAGAATCTGCCTGCTAATGCAGGGGACACGGCTTCGAGCCCTGGTCTGGGAAGATCCCACATGCCGCGGAGCAACTAGGCCCGTGAGCCACAACTACTGAGCCTGCGCGTCTGGAGCCTGTGCTCCGCAACAAGAGAGGCCGCGATAGGGAGAGGCCCGAGCACTGCGATGAAGAGTGGTCCCCGCTTGCCACAACTAGAGAAAGCCTTCGCACAGAAACGAAGACCCAACGCAGCCAAAAATAAATTAATGAATTAGTTAATTTAAAAAAAAAGCTGTCTCTCAAATTTAACTTCCAGAATATATTCAGGAAAAACGCATACGCCCTTTTTGGCCAACCAAAGAAGCGGGCAATGCAAATCAAAACTACAAAGAGGTATCACTTCGAATCAGAAAAAAGGACCATCCTCACAAAGGGTAAAAACCAGCTATGCAGGACAAGGAGAGGAGAAAAGGGAGCCTTGTTATGCTGAAGGGGGGAATGTAAATTGCCAACGGCCACTCTGGAGAAGTGTGCTGTGTTTCCTGAAACATCTAAAAAACAGAGCTACAAAGCATAGGGCGCTTCAACTCATGGGCCTATATGTTGGAAAAACCAAAAATCCACAGGACGCAGGCACCCCGTTTACTGCTGCTATGTTTACAACAGCCTCGACTTGGGTACAACTTAAGAGTCCTTGGAAGGAAAAAACGGTGAAAGAAAATTTGGCACTTAAGCACAACGGAATATTCCTCAGCCCTGAAATCAATGAAATGAGGCCAGTTGCAGCAACTCAGGGGGACTTATGTATGGTCATTGAGAGTGAAAGAAGTTAGACAGCAAGAGAAACTTATCATAAGATATCACTTATAAAGGGAATCTAAAAATCGCCAACCATGAACTGAATTACAAACAGAACACCATCACACATTTACAAAACACACTTATGGCTGCTTAAGGAGAAAAGTGTGGTGCGGTGATGCATAAACCAGGAGGTTGAAATTGGCACAGATACCGTTCCATACGCCAATAATGTAATCGCCAAGACATACTCATTGTTCAAGGAACTGGACTCAGCACACTCTATTCACAGAAAAAACATACATCTGACTACTAGAAACTAGAAAAGAATTTATTGAGGTCTCTCTGTAAGTGACTCAGGTGGATGTACAGCACCAAGAAACACAACATTGCAAATCAGCTACACCCCATTATAAAAATTAATTATAAAAAAAAAGACAGTGAGAGAGAGAGGAATTCTTACAAAATTCAATCAGGGGCTGTGATGCAACTGGACTGACCACATCTACACCCACAGCTGAATGGGACGTAAGGCTGGACACCCTAACCCTAAACCCTAACCCTAACCCTAACCCTAACCCAACCCTAACCCTACCTTAACCCTAACCATAACCCAACACTAACCCTAACCCTAAACCTCAACCCTAACCCTAACCCGTAACCCTAACCCAACCATAAGCATAACCCTAACCCCTAGCCCTAGCCCTAACCCTTAACCCCTAACCCCTAACCCTAACGAAGTTCACAAGTAAACTTCTCGCCCACCTGGAGAGAGTGATTTAATTTCAAAGCGTAAAGACACAATCAGGTCAGTAATTGGCCACGGGGGCTGGAGGGGCCAAGGCTAACCTGAGCTGGAGGAACGTGGGTGCCTGCCTGGATGCTCAGAGGCCAAGGGCTGTTCTGAGAGCTGCTTGGACACCCGTGCAGATGGAACAAAGGATCCGTCCAGTCCCAAGAGGGCCCCACCAGCCCTCACGAACGCAACACCAGACTTCCCTGGTGGCGCAGTGGTTAAGAATCCACCTGCCAATGCAGGGGACACGGGTTTGAGCCCTGGTCCGGGAAGATCCCACATGCTGTGGAGCAACTAAGCCGGTGTACCACAACTACTGAGCCTGCGCTCTAGAACCCACGAGCCCCAACTGCTGAAGCCCACGTGCTTAGAGCCTGTGCTCTGCATCAAGAGAAGCCACCGCAATGAGAAGCCCCCTCTTGCCGCAACTAGAGAAAGCCTCCGTGCAGCAATGCAGACCCAACACAGCCCAAAATTAATTAATTAATTAATTAAGAGAAAAAAAAAGGCAGCCCCTGGGGGCTGGCAGACTGATGCACCAAGTCTTACATCACGTCTACTTAGTATCCTGCATGTCAGGGCCATGCTGGACCTGGGGCTGCCCAGACAGAGTGGGGCCTGCATCACCCTTCCCAGGAGGGAGGGTGGAGGGAAACCCTGCATGACCTCTGAGGCCCTAAGAACCCTTGACTAAGGCTGAGCTCAATTTGAAACAGTGGGTGACCAGAGCAGACATTTCATTCATGTATCAATGAGAATCCAGCACTGGAGGAGCAGAAAACAACGGCCTCGCTCAACCTTGATGCTAATCCTGACATGGACCCTAACCCTAAACTCTGATCCTGACCCTAAGCCCTGACCTAACCTTAGCCTAACCCGTATCCTAAACCTGTACCTTACCCTAACCCATGCTCTACCCGCATCCTACCTGTACCCCAATTCTCACCCATACCCTAACACCCACTCTAACACAGAACCCTAACACCCTGAGACCAAAACCATAAGCCTTAACCAATAAGCAAAACCATAACCATAAGCAAACCATAAAATATATTCATTAACCATACCCATAAATAACTCATTAACCATAAAACTTAAACCATCACAGCAACCATAAACCATACACAGCCCCAACCCTCACACCAGCCCCAGCCCTAATGCTAACCCTCCAAACCACTTACACCAAGCCAAGTCTAATCAGATTATACAAATACATCTTGACAAAGAAAACTGGGGAATTCCCTGGTGGCCCAGTGGTTAGGACTCTGTGCTTTCACTGCCAAGGGCTCGGGTTCGATCCCTGACTGGGGAACTAAGATCCCACAAGCCATGGGACGTGGCCAAAATAAATAAATAATTAAAATGAAATAAAACCACTATTTTAAAAACGATTTTAAAAATACAGGAAAAAACAAGAAAACTACCCCAGTACAACTTATAAATATGAATGTAAAAATCTATCACACAATAATGGCAACATGAAACCAACAGAACCTTAAATGGATAATGCCATAAGCAAGTATCTCTACACCAGGAATTTCAGGTTGCTCAACATAATAAAAGTAAGGAATGTATTCAACCACAATAATGGTGTGAAGTAAAAACACATAACCATATCAATTAATGCAAAAAATCTACAATGAAAATCCAGTGTTATTTCATGAAAAACACTCAAGAAAGCAGGAATAAAAGGAAATTTGTTCAATAGGGAAAAGAGTAGTACAAAAGGCCACAGCAAACATCATGCTCAACGTTAAAGGCTGAAAGATTTACTCCTGAAATCAGGAACAGGGCCAGGAAGCTGGCCTTCATCACCGTTACTCAATAGTGTACTGGAAGTTCTACCCAGAATCTTGAGGAAAGAAATAAAAGGCATCCATGGGTGAATGGAAAAATTAAAACCGTGTCTCTTCACAGAACATAGGTCACATCATCTTGTATATGAAACTACCCATAATCAGCAAAGAAATTATTTGAGCTAATCAACTAAGTAATAAGCAAAGTTATAGAACAAAATATCAATTCATGAAAATCTATCTTATATGCATACGCTGGCAAAAAATAATCTGAAAAAGAATTTCTGAGAACAATTCCATTTGTAATAATGTCAACATCAATATTTAGGAGTATATTTAATCAACGTACAAGACTTGTTTTTATGTATGTAAAGTTGTATGTTTGAAATTACTGGAAAGTCAATTACTTTTCAAAACATCATGTATGTCAACAGCATGCCAGAAAAGCAGAGAAAACATCAAACTTCCATATAGAAGCCAAGCCTTACCCAGATCCAGTTCACCCAAAGTCCACATGTCATTTAGAGGCACTGTGGGAAGGTTATATTAGGAGCCGCTGTCCTCCGTGTTGTGGACGACCTGGATATGGTAGAAACAGTGGGATTTTTGAATTCCAATTTTCCACTTCATGCCACAAAAAAACGATTAGAACTAATAAATAAATTCAGTAAAGTTGCAAAATCAATACACAGAAACCAGTTGCATTTCTAAACACTAATAATGAACCATCAGGAAGAGAAAGAAAGCAACCCTATTTACAACTGCATCAAAAAGAACAAAATACCTGGGAATAAAGTCAACCAAGGAGGTGAAAGACCTGCACACTGAAAACTTGAAGACATTGATGAAGACATTGCAAAACACACCAATAAATCTAAAGATATCCTGTTCTCATGCAATGGAACAATTAATATTGTTAAAACATCCATGCTACCCAAAGCAGTGGACACAGTGAATGCAATCCCTCCCAAACTTCCATGGTATTTTCCCGCCAAATAGAGCAAATCCTCCTAATATCTGTGGGGAACCACAAAGGACCCCAAATAGCCAAAGAAACCTGGAAAAAAGAGAACGGGCTGGAGGCATCTCCCTCCCTGACGTCACACTCTGCTGAGAAGCTACAGTCACCAAAACAGCGTGGAACTGGCTCAAAACGGGCACAGGGACCAGAGGAACAGGACAGAGAGACCAGAATTCAACCCACACGGACGGGGTCGGTGAATTTATGACACAGGGACCAAGGACACACCAAGGAGCACGACACTCCCCACGATAAATGGTGCTGGGAAAACTGGACGCCCCATAACTCACGCTGGCTACCCTGCACACAAACCTGACCAAAAACCCAGCTTTCCACGCCAAGCCCTCCCTCGCTCACACGAAGACGGACCCCCTCAACGGTCAGTCGCCCATAGGAAGCTTCTCCCCACTTTTCCTCACCGTCTCTTCACCTTTTCCTAAGGCATCACCTGGGTCCTCAGGAAACCTAGTTCCCTAGTCAGCGTGGACGCAGCCCCACTTTGTCCTGAAGCCGAAACCCCAGCGTGTCCTAAGGAGACGGAGACCGAGCTCCTCTCAGCAGAGACGCTGAGCCTGGCGTCCTACCCGAAGGCCCCCGCCCCCGCCCCCGCCCCCGCGCCTGAGGAGGCTCAACTCCTCTCAGCTGCCGTCACAATCGAGTTTGCAGAGAACGAGCATGCGCTGTGGGTCAGAGAGGCGAACTCGGCGCCACCCTGTGGTCAGTGCAGGAAGTGCAGGCCGCGCCTCCCTCACAGGTCACTGGAGGCAGCGTGCCCTACTGACAGGACTGCTGAATCCATTAAACTGGAAATTCAAACTAAAATGGAGTCTCTATCCCAAAACTTTTCTAAAAGTAGTTAAGGAACAATTAATTGGAAACCATTTGGAATGAAGTGAATGTAGATGCAAACTTTACAACTTATACCAAATTCACTCAAAGTTATTCAGAGGCAAATTTTATTTTAGTTTATAATTTATGTTTGGCTGCGTTGGGTCTTCGTTGCTGCATGTGGGCTTTCTCTAGTTGCGTCGAGCGGGGCTACTCTTCGTTGCGGTGCACGGGCTTCTCATTGCGGTGGCTTCTCTTGTGGGCGAGCACGGGCTTTAGGCGCGCAGGCTTCAGTAGTTGTGCCGCGCAGACTTGGTTGCTCTGCGGCATGTGGGAGCTTCCCGGACCAGGGCTCGAGACCGTGTCCCCTGCATTGGCAGGCGGACTCTTAACCACTGCGTCACCAGGCAAGTCCCCACAGACAAACTTTAAATACAAAACTATTCAAGGGGCTTCCCTGGTGGCGCAGTGGTTGAGAATCTGCCTGCTAATGCAGGGGACACGGCTTCAAGCCCTGGTCTGGGAAGATCCCACATGCCGCGGAGCAACTAGGCCCGTGAGCCACAACTACTGAGCCTGCGCGTCTGGAGCCTGTGCTCCGCAACAAGAGAGGTCGCGATAGTGAGAGGCCCGAGCACTGCGATGAAGAGTGGCCCCCGCTTGCCACAACTAGAGAAAGCCTTCACACAGAAACGAAGACCCAACGCAGCCAAAAATAAATAAATTAATTAATTAATTAAAAAAAAAAAAGCTGTCTCTCAAATTTAACTTCCAGAATATATTCAGGAAAAACGCATACGCCCTTTTTGGCCAACCAAAGAAGCGGGCAATGCAAATCAACACTACAAAGAGGTATCACTTCGAATCAGAAAAAAGGACCATCCTCACAAAGGGTAAAAACCAGCTATGCAGGACAAGGAGAGGAGAAAAGGGAGCCTTGTTATGCTGAAGGGGGGAATGTAAATTGCCAACGGCCACTCTGGAGAAGTGTGTTGTGTTTCCTGAAACATCTAAAAAACAGAGCTACAAAGCATAGGGCGCTTCCACTTATGGGCCTATATGTTGGAAAAACCAAAAATCCACAGGACGCAGGCACCCCGTTTACTGCTGCTATGTTTACAACAGCCTCGACTTCGTTACAACTTAAGAGTCCTTGGAAGGAAAAAACGGTGAAAGAAAATTTGGCACTTAAGCACAACGGAATATTCCTCAGCCCTGAAATCAATGAAATGAGGCCAGTTGCAGCAACTCAGGGGGACTTATGTATGGTCATTGAGAGTGAAAGAAGTTAGACAGCAAGAGAAACTTATCATAAGATATCACTTATAAAGGGAATCTAAAAATCGCCAACCATGAACTGAATTACAAACAGAACACCATCACACATTTACAAAACACACTTATGGCTGCTTAAGGAGAAAAGTGTGGTGCGGTGATGCATAAACCAGGAGGTTGAAATTGGCACAGATAGCGTTCCATACGCCAATAATGTAATCGCCAAGACATACTCATTGTTCAAGGAACTGGACTCAGCACACTCTATTCACAGAAAAAACATACATCTGACTACTAGAAACTAGAAAAGAATTTATTGAGGTCTCTCTGTAAGTGACTCAGGTGGATGTACAGCACCAAGAAACACAACATTGCAAATCAGCTACACCCCATTATAAAAATTAATTATAAAAAAAAAGACAGTGAGAGAGAGAGGAATTCTTACAAAATTCAATCAGGGGCTGTGATGCAACTGGACTGACCACATCTACACCCACAGCTGAATGGGACGTAAGGCTGGACACCCTAACCCTAAACCCTAACCCTAACCCTAACCCTAACACAACCCTAACCCTACCTTAACCCTAACCATAACCCAACACTAACCCTAACCCTAAACCTCAACCCTAACCCTAACCCGTAACCCTAACCCAACCATAAGCATAACCCTAACCCCTAGCCCTAGCCCTAACCCTTAACCCCTAACCCCTAACCCTAACGAAGTTCACAAGTAAACTTCTCGCCCACCTGGAGAGAGTGATTTAATTTCAAAGCGTAAAGACACAATCAGGTCAGTAATTGGCCACGGGGGCTGGAGGGGCCAAGGCTAACCTGAGCTGGAGGAACGTGGGTGCCTGCCTGGATGCTCAGAGGCCAAGGGCTGTTCTGAGAGCTGCTTGGACACCCGTGCAGATGGAACAAAGGATCCGTCCAGTCCCAAGAGGGCCCCACCAGCCCTCACGAACGCAACACCAGACTTCCCTGGTGGCGCAGTGGTTAAGAATCCACCTGCCAATGCAGGGGACACGGCTTCGAGCCCTGGTCTGGGAAGATCCCACATGCCGCGGAGCAACTAAGCCGGTGTACCACAACTACTGAGCCTGCGCTCTAGAACCCGTGAGCCCCAACTGCTGAAGCCCACGTGCTTAGAGCCTGTGCTCTGCATCAAGAGAAGCCACCGCAATGAGAAGCCCCCTCTTGTCGCAACTAGAGAAAGCCTCCGTGCAGCAATGCAGACCCAACACAGCCCAAAATTAATTAATTAATTAATTAAGAGAAAAAAAAAGGCAGCCCCTGGGGGCTGGCAGACTGATGCACCAAGTCTTACATCACGTCTACTTAGTATCCTGCATGTCAGGGCCATGCTGGACCTGGGGCTGCCCAGACAGAGTGGGGCCTGCATCACCCTTCCCAGGAGGGAGGGTGGAGGGAAACCATGCATGACGTCTGAGGCTCTAAGAAACCATGACTAAGGCTGAGCTCAATTTGAAACAGTGGGTGACCGGAGCAGACATTTCATTCATGTATCAATGAGAATCCAGCACTGGAGGAGCAGAAAACAACGGCCTCACTCAACCTTGATGCTAATCCTGACATGGACCCTAACCCTAAACTCTGATCCTGACCCTAAGCCCTGACCTAACCTTAGCCTAACCCGTACCCTAAACCTGTACCTTACCCTAACCCATGCTCTACCCGCATCCTACCTGTACCCCAATTCTCACCCATACCCTAACACCCACTCTAACACAGAACCCTAACACCCTGAGACCAAAACCATAAGCCTTAACCAATAAGCAAAACCATAACCATAAGCAAACCATAAAATATATTCATTAACCATACCCATAAATAACTCATTAACCATAAAACTTAAACCATCACAGCAACCATAAACCATACACAGCCCCAACCCTCACACCAGCCCCAGCCCTAATGCTAACCCTCCAAACCACTTACACCAAGCCAAGTCTAATCAGATTATACAAATACATCTTGACAAAGAAAACTGGGGAATTCCCTGGTGGCCCAGTGGTTAGGACTCTGTGCTTTCACTGCCAAGGGCTCGGGTTCGATCCCTGACTGGGGAACTATGATCCCACAAGCCATGGGACATGGCCAAAATAAATAAATAATTAAAATGAAATAAAACCACTATTTTAAAAACGATTTTAAAAATACAGGAAAAAAACAAGAAAACTACCCCAGTACAACTTATAAATATGAATGTAAAAATCTATCACACAATAATAGCAACATGAAACCAACAGAACTTTAAATGGATAATGCCATAAGCAAGTATCTCTACACCAGGAATTTCAGGTTGCTCAACATATTAAAAGTAAGCAATGTATTCAACCACAATAATGGTGTGAAGCAAAAACACATACCCATATCAATTATTGCAAAAAATCTACAATGAAAATCCAGTGTTATTTCATGAAAAACACTCAAGAAAGCAGGAATAAAAGTAAATTGGTTCAATAGGGAAAAGAGTAGTACAAAAAGCCACAGCAAACATCATGCTCAACGTTAAAGACTGAAAGATTTACTCCTGAAATCAGGAACAGGGCCAGGAAGCTGCCCTTCATAACTGTTACTCAATAGTGTACTGGAAGTTCTACCCAGAATCTTGAGGAAAGAAATAAAAGGCATCCATGGGTGAATGGAAAAATTAAAACCGTGTCTCTTCACAGAACATAGGTCACATCATCTTATATATGAAACTACCTATAATCAGCAAAGAAATTATTTGAGCCAATCAACTAAGTAATAAGCAAAGTTATAGAACAAAATATCAATTCATGAAAATCTATCTTATATGCATACGCTGGCAAAAAATAATCTGAAAAAGAATTTCTGAGAACAATTCCATTTGTAATAATGTCAACATCAATATTTAGGAGTATATTTAATCAAGGTACAAGACTTGTTTTTATGTATGTAAAGTTGTATGCTTGAAATTACTGGAAAGTCAATTACTTTTCAAAACATCATGTATGTCAACAGCATGCCAGAAAAGCAGAGAAAACATCAAACTTCCATATAGAAGCCAAGCCTTACCCAGATCCAGTTCACCCAAAGTCCACATGTCATTTAGAGGCACTGTGGGAAGGTTATATTAGGAGCCGCTGTCCTCCGTGTTGTGGACGACCTGGATATGGTAGAAACAGTGGGATTTTTGAATTCCAATTTTCCACTTCATTCCACAAAAAAACGATTAGAACTAATAAATAAATTCAGTAAAGTTGCAAAATCAATACACAGAAACCAGTTGCATTTCTAAACACTAATAATGAACCATCAGGAAGAGAAAGAAAGCAACCCTATTTACAACTGCATCAAAAAGAACAAAATACCTGGGAATAAAGTCAACCAAGGAGGTGAAAGACCTGCACACTGAAAACTTGAAGACATTGATGAAGACATTGCAAAACACACCAATAAATCTAAAGATATCCTGTTCTCATGCAATGGAACAATTAATATTGTTAAAACATCCATGCTACCCAAAGCAGTGGACACAGTGAATGCAATCCCTCCCAAACTTCCATGGTATTTTCCCCCCAAATAGAGCAAATCCTCCTAATATCTGTGGGGAACCACAAAGGACCCCAAATAGCCAAAGAAACCCTGAAAAAAGAGAACGGGCTGGAGGCATCTCCCTCCCTGACGTCACACTCTGCTGAGAAGCTACAGTCACCAAAACAGCGTGGAACTGGCTCAAAACGGGCACAGGGACCAGAGGAACAGGACAGAGAGACCAGAATTCAACCCACACGGACGGGGTCGGTGAATTTATGACACAGGGACCAAGGACACACCAAGGAGCACGACACTCCCCACGATAAATGGTGCTGGGAAAACTGGACGCCCCATAACTCACGCTGGCTACCCTGCACACAAACCTGACCAAAAACCCAGCTTTCCACGCCAAGCCCTCCCTCGCTCACACGAAGACGGACCCCCTCAACGGTCAGTCGCCCACAGGAAGCTTCTCCCCACTTTTCCTCACCGTCTCTTCACCTTTTCCTCAGGCATCACCTGGGTCCTCAGGAAACCTAGTTCCTTAGTCAGCGTGGACGCAGCCCCACTTTGTCCTGAAGCCGAAACCCCAGCGAGTCCTAAGGAGATGGAGACCGAGCTCCTCTCAGCAGAGACGCTGAGCCTGGCGTCCTACCCGAAGGCGCCCGCCCCCGCCCCCGCCCCCGCCCCCGCGCCTGAGGAGGCTCAACTGCTCTCAGCTGACCTCACAATCGAGTTCGCAGGGAACGAGCATGCGCTGTGGGTCAGAGAGGCGAACTCGGCGCCACCCTGTGGTCAGTGCAGGAAGTGCAGGCCGCGCCTCCCTCACAGGTCACTGGAGGCAGCGTGCCCTACTGACAGGACTGCTGAATCCATTAAACTGGAAATTCAAACTAAAATGGAGTCTCTATCCCAAAACTTTTCTTAAAGTAGTTAAGGAAAAATTAATTGGAAACCATTTGGAATGAAGTGAATGTAGATGCAAACTTTACAACTTATACCAAATTCACTCAAAGTTATTCAGAGGCAAATTTCATTTTAGTTTATAATTTATGTTTGGCTGCATTGGGTCTTCGTTGCTGCATGTGGGCTTTCTCTAGTTGCGTCGAGCGGGGCTACTCTTCGTTGCGGTGCACGGGCTTCTCATTGCGGTGGCTTCTCTTGTGGGCGAGCACGGGCTTTAGGCGCGCAGGCTTCAGTAGTTGTGCCGCGCAGACTTGGTTGCTCTGCGGCATGTGGGAGCTTCCCGGACCAGGGCTCGAGCCCGTGTCCCCTGCATTGGCAGGCGGACTCTTAACCACTGCGTCACCAGGCAAGTCCCCACAGACAAACTTTAAATACAAAACTATTCAAGGGGCTTCCCTGGTGGCGCAGTGGTTGAGAATCTGCCTGCTAATGCAGGGGACACGGCTTCAAGCCCTGGTCTGGGAAGATCCCACATGCCGCGGAGCAACTAGGCCCGTGAGCCACAACTACTGAGCCTGCGCGTCTGGAGCCTGTGCTCCGCAACAAGAGAGGTCGCGATAGTGAGAGGCCCGAGCACTGCGATGAAGAGTGGCCCCCGCTTGCCACAACTAGAGAAAGCCTTCGCACAGAAACGAAGACCCAACGCAGCCAAAAATAAATAAATTAATTAATTAATTAAAAAAAAAAAGCTGTCTCTCAAATTTAACTTCCAGAATATATTCAGGAAAAACGCATACACCCTTTTTGGCCAACCAAAGAAGCGGGCAATGCAAATCAACACTACAAAGAGGTATCACTTCGAATCAGAAAAAAGGACCATCCTCACAAAGGGTAAAAACCAGCTATGCAGGACAAGGAGAGGAGAAAAGGGAGCCTTGTTATGCTGAAGGGGGGAATGTAAATTGCCAACGGCCACTCTGGAGAAGTGTGCTGTGTTTCCTGAAACATCTAAAAAACAGAGCTACAAAGCATAGGGCGCTTCAACTCATGGGCCTATATGTTGGAAAAACCAAAAATCCACAGGACGCAGGCACCCCGTTTACTGCTGCTATGTTTACAACAGCCTCGACTTCGTTACAACTTAAGAGTCCTTGGAAGGAAAAAACGGTGAAAGAAAATTTGGCACTTAAGCACAACGGAATATTCCTCAGCCCTGAAATCAATGAAATGAGGCCAGTTGCAGCAACTCAGGGGGACTTATGTATGGTCATTGAGAGTGAAAGAAGTTAGACAGCAAGAGAAACTTATCATAAGATATCACTTATAAAGGGAATCTAAAAATCGCCAACCATGAACTGAATTACAAACAGAACACCATCACACATTTACAAAACACACTTATGGCTGCTTAAGGAGAAAAGTGTGGTGCGGTGATGCATAAACCAGGAGGTTGAAATTGGCACAGATACCGTTCCATACGCCAATAATGTAATCGCCAAGACATACTCATTGTTCAAGGAACTGGACTCAGCACACTCTATTCACAGAAAAAACATACATCTGACTACTAGAAACTAGAAAAGAATTTATTGAGGTCTCTCTGTAAGTGACTCAGGTGGATGTACAGCACCAAGAAACACAACATTGCAAATCAGCTACACCCCATTATAAAAATTAATTATAAAAAAAAAGACAGTGAGAGAGAGAGGAATTCTTACAAAATTCAATCAGGGGCTGTGATGCAACTGGACTGACCACATCTACACCCACAGCTGAATGGGACGTAAGGCTGGACACCCTAACCCTAAACCCTAACCCTAACCCTAACCCTAACCCAACCCTAACCCTACCTTAACCCTAACCATAACCCAACACTAACCCTAACCCTAAACCTCAACCCTAACCCTAACACGTAACCCTAACCCAACCATAAGCATAACCCTAACCCCTAGCCCTAGCCCTAACCCTTAACCCCTAACCCCTAACCCTAACGAAGTTCACAAGTAAACTTCTCGCCCACCTGGAGAGAGTGATTTAATTTCAAAGCGTAAAGACACAATCAGGTCAGTAATTGGCCACGGGGGCTGGAGGGGCCAAGGCTAACCTGAGCTGGAGGAACGTGGGTGCCTGCCTGGATGCTCAGAGGCCAAGGGCTGTTCTGAGAGCTGCTTGGACACCCGTGCAGATGGAACAAAGGATCCGTCCAGTCCCAAGAGGGCCCCACCAGCCCTCACGAACGCAACACCAGACTTCCCTGGTGGCGCAGTGGTTAAGAATCCACCTGCCAATGCAGGGGACACGGGTTTGAGCCCTGGTCTGGGAAGATCCCACATGCCGCGGAGCAACTAAGCCGGTGTACCACAACTACTGAGCCTGCGCTCTAGAACCCGTGAGCCCCAACTGCTGAAGCCCACGTGCTTAGAGCCTGTGCTCTGCATCAAGAGAAGCCACCGCAATGAGAAGCCCCCTCTTGTCGCAACTAGAGAAAGCCTCCGTGCAGCAATGCAGACCCAACACAGCCCAAAATTAATTAATTAATTAATTAAGAGAAAAAAAAAGGCAGCCCCTGGGGGCTGGCAGACTGATGCACCAAGTCTTACATCACGTCTACTTAGTATCCTGCATGTCAGGGCCATGCTGGACCTGGGGCTGCCCAGACAGAGTGGGGCCTGCATCACCCTTCCCAGGAGGGAGGGTGGAGGGAAACCATGCATGACCTCTGAGGCTCTAAGAAACCATGACTAAGGCTGAGCTCAATTTGAAACAGTGGGTGACCGGAGCAGACATTTCATTCATGTATCAATGAGAATCCAGCACTGGAGGAGCAGAAAACAACGGCCTCACTCAACCTTGATGCTAATCCTGACATGGACCCTAACCCTAAACTCTGATCCTGACCCTAAGCCCTGACCTAACCTTAGCCTAACCCGTACCCTAAACCTGTACCTTACCCTAACCCATGCTCTACCCGCATCCTACCTGTACCCCAATTCTCACCCATACCCTAACACCCACTCTAACACAGAACCCTAACACCCTGAGACCAAAACCATAAGCCTTAACCAATAAGCAAAACCATAACCATAAGCAAACCATAAAATATATTCATTAACCATACCCATAAATAACTCATTAACCATAAAACTTAAACCATCACAGCAACCATAAACCATACACAGCCCCAACCCTCACACCAGCCCCAGCCCTAATGCTAACCCTCCAAACCACTTACACCAAGCCAAGTCTAATCAGATTATACAAATACATCTTGAAAAAGAAAACTGGGGAATTCCCTGGTGGCCCAGTGGTTAGGACTCTGTGCTTTCACTGCCAAGGGCTCGGGTTCGATCCCTGACTGGGGAACTAAGATCCCACAAGCCATGGGACGTGGCCAAAATAAATAAATAATTAAAATGAAATAAAACCACTATTTTAAAAACGATTTTAAAAATACAGGAAAAAACAAGAAAACTACCCCAGTACAACTTATAAATATGAATGTAAAAATCTATCACACAATAATGGCAACATGAAACCAACAGAACCTTAAATGGATAATGCCATAAGCAAGTATCTCTACACCAGGAATTTCAGGTTGCTCAACATAATAAAAGTAAGGAATGTATTCAACCACAATAATGGTGTGAAGTAAAAACACATAACCATATCAATTAATGCAAAAAATCTACAATGAAAATCCAGTGTTATTTCATGAAAAACACTCAAGAAAGCAGGAATAAAAGGAAATTTGTTCAATAGGGAAAAGAGTAGTACAAAAGGCCACAGCAAACATCATGCTCAACGTTAAAGGCTGAAAGATTTACTCCTGAAATCAGGAACAGGGCCAGGAAGCTGGCCTTCATCACCGTTACTCAATAGTGTACTGGAAGTTCTACCCAGAATCTTGAGGAAAGAAATAAAAGGCATCCATGGGTGAATGGAAAAATTAAAACCGTGTCTCTTCACAGAACATAGGTCACATCATCTTGTATATGAAACTACCCATAATCAGCAAAGAAATTATTTGAGCTAATCAACTAAGTAATAAGCAAAGTTATAGAACAAAATATCAATTCATGAAAATCTATCTTATATGCATACGCTGGCAAAAAATAATCTGAAAAAGAATTTCTGAGAACAATTCCATTTGTAATAATGTCAACATCAATATTTAGGAGTATATTTAATCAAGGTACAAGACTTGTTTTTATGTATGTAAAGTTGTATGTTTGAAATTACTGGAAAGTCAATTACTTTTCAAAACATCATGTATGTCAACAGCATGCCAGAAAAGCAGAGAAAACATCAAACTTCCATATAGAAGCCAAGCCTTACCCAGATCCAGTTCACCCAAAGTCCACATGTCATTTAGAGGCACTGTGGGAAGGTTATATTAGGAGCCGCTGTCCTCCGTGTTGTGGACGACCTGGATATGGTAGAAACAGTGGGATTTTTGAATTCCAATTTTCCACTTCATTCCACAAAAAAACGATTAGAACTAATAAATAAATTCAGTAAAGTTGCAAAATCAATACACAGAAACCAGTTGCATTTCTAAACACTAATAATGAACCATCAGGAAGAGAAAGAAAGCAACCCTATTTACAACTGCATCAAAAAGAACAAAATACCTGGGAATAAAGTCAACCAAGGAGGTGAAAGACCTGCACACTGAAAACTTGAAGACATTGATGAAGACATTGCAAAACACACCAATAAATCTAAAGATATCCTGTTCTCATGCAATGGAACAATTAATATTGTTAAAACATCCATGCTACCCAAAGCAGTGGACACAGTGAATGCAATCCCTCCCAAACTTCCATGGTATTTTCCCGCCAAATAGAGCAAATCCTCCTAATATCTGTGGGGAACCACAAAGGACCCCAAATAGCCAAAGAAACCTGGAAAAAAGAGAACGGGCTGGAGGCATCTCCCTCCCTGACGTCACACTCTGCTGAGAAGCTACAGTCACCAAAACAGCGTGGAACTGGCTCAAAACGGGCACAGGGACCAGAGGAACAGGACAGAGAGACCAGAATTCAACCCACACGGACGGGGTCGGTGAATTTATGACACAGGGACCAAGGACACACCAAGGAGCACGACACTCCCCACGATAAATGGTGCTGGGAAAACTGGACGCCCCATAACTCACGCTGGCTACCCTGCACACAAACCTGACCAAAAACCCAGCTTTCCACGCCAAGCCCTCCCTCGCTCACACGAAGACGGACCCCCTCAACGGTCAGTCGCCCATAGGAAGCTTCTCCCCACTTTTCCTCACCGTCTCTTCACCTTTTCCTAAGGCATCACCTGGGTCCTCAGGAAACCTAGTTCCCTAGTCAGCGTGGACGCAGCCCCACTTTGTCCTGAAGCCGAAACCCCAGCGTGTCCTAAGGAGACGGAGACCGAGCTCCTCTCAGCAGAGACGCTGAGCCTGGCGTCCTACCCGAAGGCCCCCGCCCCCGCCCCCGCGCCTGAGGAGGCTCAACTCCTCTCAGCTGCCATCACAATCGAGTTTGCAGAGAACGAGCATGCGCTGTGGGTCAGAGAGGCGAACTCGGCGCCACCCTGTGGTCAGTGCAGGAAGTGCAGGCCGTGCCTCCCTCACAGGTCACTGGAGGCAGCGTGCCCTACTGACAGGACTGCTGAATCCATTAAACTGGAAATTCAAACTAAAATGGAGTCTCTATCCCAAAACTTTTCTAAAAGTAGTTAAGGAACAATTAATTGGAAACCATTTGGAATGAAGTGAATGTAGATGCAAACTTTACAACTTATACCAAATTCACTCAAAGTTATTCAGAGGCAAATTTTATTTTAGTTTATAATTTATGTTTGGCTGCGTTGGGTCTTCGTTGCTGCATGTGGGCTTTCTCTAGTTGCGTCGAGCGGGGCTACTCTTCGTTGCGGTGCACGGGCTTCTCATTGCGGTGGCTTCTCTTGTGGGCGAGCACGGGCTTTAGGCGCGCAGGCTTCAGTAGTTGTGCCGCGCAGACTTGGTTGCTCTGCGGCATGTGGGAGCTTCCCGGACCAGGGCTCGAGCCCGTGTCCCCTGCATTGGCAGGCGGACTCTTAACCACTGCGTCACCAGGCAAGTCCCCACAGACAAACTTTAAATACAAAACTATTCAAGGGGCTTCCCTGGTGGCGCAGTGGTTGAGAATCTGCCTGCTAATGCAGGGGACACGGCTTCAAGCCCTGGTCTGGGAAGATCCCACATGCCGCGGAGCAACTAGGCCCGTGAGCCACAACTACTGAGCCTGCGCGTCTGGAGCCTGTGCTCCGCAACAAGAGAGGTCGCGATAGTGAGAGGCCCGAGCACTGCGATGAAGAGTGGCCCCCGCTTGCCACAACTAGAGAAAGCCTTCGCACAGAAACGAAGACCCAACGCAGCCAAAAATAAATAAATTAATTAATTAATTAAAAAAAAAAAGCTGTCTCTCAAATTTAACTTCCAGAATATATTCAGGAAAAACGCATACGCCCTTTTTGGCCAACCAAAGAAGCGGGCAATGCAAATCAACACTACAAAGAGGTATCACTTCGAATCAGAAAAAAGGACCATCCTCACAAAGGGTAAAAACCAGCTATGCAGGACAAGGAGAGGAGAAAAGGGAGCCTTGTTATGCTGAAGGGGGGAATGTAAATTGCCAAAGGCCACTCTGGAGAAGTGTGCTGTGTTTCCTGAAACATCTAAAAAACAGAGCTACAAAGCATAGGGCGCTTCCACTTATGGGCCTATATGTTGGAAAAACCAAAAATCCACAGGACGCAGGCACCCCGTTTACTGCTGCTATGTTTACAACAGCCTCGACTTCGTTACAACTTAAGAGTCCTTGGAAGGAAAAAACGGTGAAAGAAAATTTGGCACTTAAGCACAACGGAATATTCCTCAGCCCTGAAATCAATGAAATGAGGCCAGTTGCAGCAACTCAGGGGGACTTATGTATGGTCATTGAGAGTGAAAGAAGTTAGACAGCAAGAGAAACTTATCATAAGATATCACTTATAAAGGGAATCTAAAAATCGCCAACCATGAACTGAATTACAAACAGAACACCATCACACATTTACAAAACACACTTATGGCTGCTTAAGGAGAAAAGTGTGGTGCGGTGATGCATAAACCAGGAGGTTGAAATTGGCACAGATAGCGTTCCATACGCCAATAATGTAATCGCCAAGACATACTCATTGTTCAAGGAACTGGACTCAGCACACTCTATTCACAGAAAAAACATACATCTGACTACTAGAAACTAGAAAAGAATTTATTGAGGTCTCTCTGTAAGTGACTCAGGTGGATGTACAGCACCAAGAAACACAACATTGCAAATCAGCTACACCCCATTATAAAAATTAATTATAAAAAAAAAGACAGTGAGAGAGAGAGGAATTCTTACAAAATTCAATCAGGGGCTGTGATGCAACTGGACTGACCACATCTACACCCACAGCTGAATGGGACGTAAGGCTGGACACCCTAACCCTAAACCCTAACCCTAACCCTAACCCTAACCCAACCCTAACCCTACCTTAACCCTAACCATAACCCAACACTAACCCTAACCCTAAACCTCAACCCTAACCCTAACACGTAACCCTAACCCAACCATAAGCATAACCCTAACCCCTAGCCCTAGCCCTAACCCTTAACCCCTAACCCCTAACCCTAACGAAGTTCACAAGTAAACTTCTCGCCCACCTGGAGAGAGTGATTTAATTTCAAAGCGTAAAGACACAATCAGGTCAGTAATTGGCCACGGGGGCTGGAGGGGCCAAGGCTAACCTGAGCTGGAGGAACGTGGGTGCCTGCCTGGATGCTCAGAGGCCAAGGGCTGTTCTGAGAGCTGCTTGGACACCCGTGCAGATGGAACAAAGGATCCGTCCAGTCCCAAGAGGGCCCCACCAGCCCTCACGAACGCAACACCAGACTTCCCTGGTGGCGCAGTGGTTAAGAATCCACCTGCCAATGCAGGGGACACGGGTTTGAGCCCTGGTCTGGGAAGATCCCACATGCCGCGGAGCAACTAAGCCGGTGTACCACAACTACTGAGCCTGCGCTCTAGAACCCGTGAGCCCCAACTGCTGAAGCCCACGTGCTTAGAGCCTGTGCTCTGCATCAAGAGAAGCCACCGCAATGAGAAGCCCCCTCTTGTCGCAACTAGAGAAAGCCTCCGTGCAGCAATGCAGACCCAACACAGCCCAAAATTAATTAATTAATTAATTAAGAGAAAAAAAAAGGCAGCCCCTGGGGGCTGGCAGACTGATGCACCAAGTCTTACATCACGTCTACTTAGTATCCTGCATGTCAGGGCCATGCTGGACCTGGGGCTGCCCAGACAGAGTGGGGCCTGCATCACCCTTCCCAGGAGGGAGGGTGGAGGGAAACCATGCATGACCTCTGAGGCTCTAAGAAACCATGACTAAGGCTGAGCTCAATTTGAAACAGTGGGTGACCGGAGCAGACATTTCATTCATGTATCAATGAGAATCCAGCACTGGAGGAGCAGAAAACAACGGCCTCACTCAACCTTGATGCTAATCCTGACATGGACCCTAACCCTAAACTCTGATCCTGACCCTAAGCCCTGACCTAACCTTAGCCTAACCCGTACCCTAAACCTGTACCTTACCCTAACCCATGCTCTACCCGCATCCTACCTGTACCCCAATTCTCACCCATACCCTAACACCCACTCTAACACAGAACCCTAACACCCTGAGACCAAAACCATAAGCCTTAACCAATAAGCAAAACCATAACCATAAGCAAACCATAAAATATATTCATTAACCATACCCATAAATAACTCATTAACCATAAAACTTAAACCATCACAGCAACCATAAACCATACACAGCCCCAACCCTCACACCAGCCCCAGCCCTAATGCTAACCCTCCAAACCACTTACACCAAGCCAAGTCTAATCAGATTATACAAATACATCTTGACAAAGAAAACTGGGGAATTCCCTGGTGGCCCAGTGGTTAGGACTCTGTGCTTTCACTGCCAAGGGCTCGGGTTCGATCCCTGACTGGGGAACTATGATCCCACAAGCCATGGGACGTGGCCAAAATAAATAAATAATTAAAATGAAATAAAACCACTATTTTAAAAACGATTTTAAAAATACAGGAAAAAAACAAGAAAACTACCCCAGTACAACTTATAAATATGAATGTAAAAATCTATCACACAATAATAGCAACATGAAACCAACAGAACTTTAAATGGATAATGCCATAAGCAAGTATCTCTACACCAGGAATTTCAGGTTGCTCAACATATTAAAAGTAAGCAATGTATTCAACCACAATAATGGTGTGAAGCAAAAACACATACCCATATCAATTATTGCAAAAAATCTACAATGAAAATCCAGTGTTATTTCATGAAAAACACTCAAGAAAGCAGGAATAAAAGTAAATTGGTTCAATAGGGAAAAGAGTAGTACAAAAAGCCACAGCAAACATCATGCTCAACGTTAAAGACTGAAAGATTTACTCCTGAAATCAGGAACAGGGCCAGGAAGCTGCCCTTCATAACTGTTACTCAATAGTGTACTGGAAGTTCTACCCAGAATCTTGAGGAAAGAAATAAAAGGCATCCATGGGTGAATGGAAAAATTAAAACCGTGTCTCTTCACAGAACATAGGTCACATCATCTTATATATGAAACTACCTATAATCAGCAAAGAAATTATTTGAGCCAATCAACTAAGTAATAAGCAAAGTTATAGAACAAAATATCAATTCATGAAAATCTATCTTATATGCATACGCTGGCAAAAAATAATCTGAAAAAGAATTTCTGAGAACAATTCCATTTGTAATAATGTCAACATCAATATTTAGGAGTATATTTAATCAAGGTACAAGACTTGTTTTTATGTATGTAAAGTTGTATGCTTGAAATTACTGGAAAGTCAATTACTTTTCAAAACATCATGTATGTCAACAGCATGCCAGAAAAGCAGAGAAAACATCAAACTTCCATATAGAAGCCAAGCCTTACCCAGATCCAGTTCACCCAAAGTCCACATGTCATTTAGAGGCACTGTGGGAAGGTTATATTAGGAGCCGCTGTCCTCCGTGTTGTGGACGACCTGGATATGGTAGAAACAGTGGGATTTTTGAATTCCAATTTTCCACTTCATTCCACAAAAAAACGATTAGAACTAATAAATAAATTCAGTAAAGTTGCAAAATCAATACACAGAAACCAGTTGCATTTCTAAACACTAATAATGAACCATCAGGAAGAGAAAGAAAGCAACCCTATTTACAACTGCATCAAAAAGAACAAAATACCTGGGAATAAAGTCAACCAAGGAGGTGAAAGACCTGCACACTGAAAACTTGAAGACATTGATGAAGACATTGCAAAACACACCAATAAATCTAAAGATATCCTGTTCTCATGCAATGGAACAATTAATATTGTTAAAACATCCATGCTACCCAAAGCAGTGGACACAGTGAATGCAATCCCTCCCAAACTTCCATGGTATTTTCCCCCCAAATAGAGCAAATCCTCCTAATATCTGTGGGGAACCACAAAGGACCCCAAATAGCCAAAGAAACCCTGAAAAAAGAGAACGGGCTGGAGGCATCTCCCTCCCTGACGTCACACTCTGCTGAGAAGCTACAGTCACCAAAACAGCGTGGAACTGGCTCAAAACGGGCACAGGGACCAGAGGAACAGGACAGAGAGACCAGAATTCAACCCACACGGACGGGGTCGGTGAATTTATGACACAGGGACCAAGGACACACCAAGGAGCACGACACTCCCCACGATAAATGGTGCTGGGAAAACTGGACGCCCCATAACTCACGCTGGCTACCCTGCACACAAACCTGACCAAAAACCCAGCTTTCCACGCCAAGCCCTCCCTCGCTCACACGAAGACGGACCCCCTCAACGGTCAGTCGCCCACAGGAAGCTTCTCCCCACTTTTCCTCACCGTCTCTTCACCTTTTCCTCAGGCATCACCTGGGTCCTCAGGAAACCTAGTTCCTTAGTCAGCGTGGACGCAGCCCCACTTTGTCCTGAAGCCGAAACCCCAGCGAGTCCTAAGGAGATGGAGACCGAGCTCCTCTCAGCAGAGACGCTGAGCCTGGCGTCCTACCCGAAGGCGCCCGCCCCCGCCCCCGCCCCCGCCCCCGCGCCTGAGGAGGCTCAACTGCTCTCAGCTGACCTCACAATCGAGTTCGCAGGGAACGAGCATGCGCTGTGGGTCAGAGAGGCGAACTCGGCGCCACCCTGTGGTCAGTGCAGGAAGTGCAGGCCGCGCCTCCCTCACAGGTCACTGGAGGCAGCGTGCCCTACTGACAGGACTGCTGAATCCATTAAACTGGAAATTCAAACTAAAATGGAGTCTCTATCCCAAAACTTTTCTTAAAGTAGTTAAGGAAAAATTAATTGGAAACCATTTGGAATGAAGTGAATGTAGATGCAAACTTTACAACTTATACCAAATTCACTCAAAGTTATTCAGAGGCAAATTTTATTTTAGTTTATAATTTATGTTTGGCTGCATTGGGTCTTCGTTGCTGCATGTGGGCTTTCTCTAGTTGCGTCGAGCGGGGCTACTCTTCGTTGCGGTGCACGGGCTTCTCATTGCGGTGGCTTCTCTTGTGGGCGAGCACGGGCTCTAGGCGCGCAGGCTTCAGTAGTTGTGCCACGCAGGCTTGGTTGCTCTGCGGCATGTGGGAGCTTCCCGAACCAGGGCTCGAGCCCGTGTCCCCTGCATTGGCAGGCGGACTCTTAACCACTGCGTCACCAGCGAAGTCCCCACAGACAAACTTTAAATACAAAACTATTCAAGGGGCTTCCCTGGTGGCGCAGTGGTTGAGAATCTGCCGGCTAATGCAGGGGACACGGCTTCGAGCCCTGGTCTGGGAAGATCCCACATGCCGCGGAGCAACTAGGCCCATGAGCCACAACTACTGAGCCTGCGCGTCTGGAGCCTGTGCTCCGCAACAAGAGAGGCGGCGATAGTGAGAGGCCCGCGCACCGCGATGAAGAGTGGCCCCCGCTTGCCACAACTAGAGAAAGCCTTCGCACAGAAACGAAGACCCAACGCAGCCAAAAATAAATTAATTAATTAATCAATTTAAAAAAAAAAGCTGTCTCTCATATTTAACTAACAGAATATATTCAGGAAAAAGGCATACGCCCTTTTTGGCCAAACAAAGAAGCGGGCAATGCAAATCAACACTACAAAGAGGTATCACTTCGAGTCAGAAAAAAGGACCATCCTCACAAAGGGTAAAAACCAGATATGCAGGACAAGGAGAGGAGAAAAGGGAGCCTTGTTATGCTGAAGGGGGAATGTAAATTGCCAACGGCCACTCTGGAGAAGTGTGCTGTGTTTCCTGAAACATCTAAAAAACAGAGCTATGAAGCATAGGGCGCTTCCACTCATGGGCCTATATTTTGGAAAAACCAAAAATCCACAGGACGCAGGCACCCCGTTTACTGCTGCTATGTTTACAACAGCCTCGACTTGGGTACAACTTAAGAGTCCTTGGAAGGAAAAAACGGTGAAAGAAAATTTGGCACTTAAGCACCACGGAATATTCCTCAGCCCTGAAATCAATGAAATGAGGCCAGTTGCAGCAACTCAGGGGGACTTATGTATGGTCATTGAGAGTGAAAGAAGTTAGACAGCAAGAGAAACTTATCATAAGATATCACTTATAAAGGGAATCTAAAAATCGCCAACCATGAACTGAATTACAAACAGAACACCATCACACATTTACAAAACACACTTATGGCTGCTTAAGGAGAAAAGTGTGGTGCGGTGATGCATAAACCAGGAGGTTGAAATTGGCACAGATAGCGTTCCATACGCCAATAATGTAATCGCCAAGACATACTCATTGTTCAAGGAACTGGACTCAGCACACTCTATTCACAGAAAAAACATACATCTGACTACTAGAAACTAGAAAAGAATTTATTGATGTCTCTCTGTAAGTGACTCAGGTGGATGTACAGCACCAAGAAACACAACATTGCAAATCAGCTACACCCCATTATAAAAATTAATTATAAAAAAAAAGACAGTGAGAGAGAGAGGAATTCTTACAAAATTCAATCAGGGGCTGTGATGAAACTGGACTGACCACATCTACACCCACAGCTGAATGGGATGTAAGGCTGGACACCCTAACCCTAAACCCTAACTCTAACCCTAACCCTAACCCAACCCTAACCCTACCTTAACCCTAACCATAACCCAACACTAACCCTAACCCTAAACCTCAACCCTAACCCTAACCCGTAACCCTAACCCAACCATAAGCATAACCCTAACCCCTAGCCCTAGCCCTAACCCTTAACCCCTAACCCCTAACCCTAACGAAGTTCACAAGTAAACTTCTCGCCCACCTGGAGAGAGTGATTTAATTTTAAAGAGTAAAGACACAATCAGCTCAGTAATTGGCCACGGGGGCTGGAGGGGCCAAGGCTAACCTGAGCTGGAGGAACGTGGGTGCCTGCCCGGATGCTCAGAGGCCAAGGGCTGTTCTGAGAGCTGCTTGGACACCCGTGCAGATGGAACAAAGGATCCGTCCAGTCCCAAGAGGGCCCCACCAGCCCTCACGAATGCAACACCAGACTTCCCTGGTGGCGCAGTGGTTAAGAATCCACCTGCCAATGCAGGGGACACGGGTTTGAGCCCTGGTCCGGGAAGATCCCACATGCTGTGGAGCAACTAAGCCGGTGTACCACAACTACTGAGCCTGCGCTCTAGAACCCGCGAGCCCCAACTGCTGAAGCCCACGTGCTTAGAGCCTGTGCTCTGCATCAAGAGAAGCCACCGCAATGAGAAGCCCCCTCTTGCCGAAACTAGAGAAAGCCTCCGTGCAGCAATGCAGACCCAACACAGCCCAAAATTAATTAATTAATTAATTAAGAGAAAAAAAAAGGCAGCCCCTGGGGGCTGGCAGACTGATGCACCAAGTCTTACATCACGTCTACTTAGTATCCTGCATGTCAGGGCCATGCTGGACCTGGGGCTGCCCAGACAGAGTGGGGCCTGCATCACCCTTCCCAGGAGGGAGGGTGGAGGGAAACCATGCATGACCTCTGAGGCCCTAAGAAACCTTGACTAAGGCTGAGCTCAATTTGAAACAGTGGGTGACCAGAGCAGACATTTCATTCATGTATCAATGAGAATACAGCACTGGAGGAGCAGAAACCAACGGCCTCGCTCAACCTTGATGCTAATCCTGACATGGACCCTAACCCTAAACTCTGATCCTGACCCTAAGCCCTGACCTAACCTTAGCCTAACCCGTACCCTAAACCTGTACCTTACCCTAACCCATGCTCTACCCGCATCCTACCTGTACCCCAATTCTCACCCATACCCTAACACCCACTCTAACACAGAACCCTAACACCCTGAGACCAAAACCATAAGCCTTAACCAATAAGCAAAACCATAACCATAAGCAAACCATAAAATATATTCATTAACCATACCCATAAATAACTCATTAACCATAAAACTTAAACCATCACAGCAACCATAAACTATACACAGCCCCAACCCTCACACCAGCCCCAGCCCTAATGCTAACCCTCCAAACCACTTACACCAAGCCAAGTCTAATCAGATTATACAAATACATCTTGACAAAGAAAACTGGGGAATTCCCTGGTGGCCCAGTGGTTAGGACTCTGTGCTTTCACTGCCAAGGGCTCGGGTTCGATCCCTGACTGGGGAACTATGATCCCACAAGCCATGGGACATGGCCAAAATAAATAAATAATTAAAATGAAATAAAACCACTATTTTAAAAATGATTTTAAAAATACAGGAAAAAAACAAGAAAACTACCCCAGTACAACTTATAAATATGAATGTAAAAATCTATCACACAATAATAGCAACATGAAACCAACAGAACTTTAAATGGATAATGCCATAAGCAAGTATCTCTACACCAGGAATTTCGGGTTGCTCAACATATTAAAAGTAAGCAATGTATTCAACCACAATAATGGTGTGAAGCAAAAACACATAACCATATCAATTAATGCAAAAAATCTACAATGAAAATCCAGTGTTATTTCATGAAAAACACTCAAGAAAGCAGGAATAAAAGTAAATTGGTTCAATAGGGAAAAGAGTAGTACAAAAAGCCACAGCAAACATCATGCTCAACGTTAAAGACTGAAAGATTTACTCCTGAAATCAGGAACAGGGCCAGGAAGCTGCCCTTCATAACTGTTACTCAATAGTGTACTGGAAGTTCTACCCAGAATCTTGAGGAAAGAAATAAAAGGCATCCATGGGTGAATGGAAAAATTAAAACCGTGTCTCTTCACAGAACATAGGTCACATCATCTTATATATGAAACTACCTATAATCAGCAAAGAAATTATTTGAGCCAATCAACTAAGTAATAAGCAAAGTTATAGAACAAAATATCAATTCATGAAAATCTATCTTATATGCATACGCTGGCAAAAAATAATCTGAAAAAGAATTTCTGAGAACAATTCCATTTGTAATAATGTCAACATCAATATTTAGGAGTATATTTAATCAAGGTACAAGACTTGTTTTTATGTATGTAAACTTGTATGTTTGAAATTACTGGAAAGTCAATTACTTTTCAAAACATCATGTATGCCAACAGCATGCCAGAAAAGCAGAGAAAACATCAAACTTCCATATAGAAGCCAAGCCTTACCCAGATCCAGTTCACCCAAAGTCCACATGTCATTTAGAGGCACTGTGGGAAGGTTATATTAGGAGCCGCTGTCCTCCGTGTTGTGGACGACCTGGATATGGTAGAAACAGTGGGATTTTTGAATTCCAATTTTCCACTTCATTCCACAAAAAAACGATTAGAACTAATAAATAAATTCAGTAAAGTTGCAAAATCAATACACAGAAACCAGTTGCATTTCTAAACACTAATAATGAACCATCAGGAAGAGAAAGAAAGCAACCCTATTTACAACTGCATCAAAAAGAACAAAATACCTGGGAATAAAGTCAACCAAGGAGGTGAAAGACCTGCACACTGAAAACTTGAAGACATTGATGAAGACATTGCAAAACACACCAATAAATGGAAAGATATCCTGTTCTCATGGAATGGAACAATTAATATTGTTAAAACATCCATGCTACCCAAAGCAGTGGACACAGTGAATGCAATCCCTCCCAAACTTCCATGGTATTTTCCCGCCAAATAGAGCAAATCCTCCTAATATCTGTGGGGAACCACAAAGGACCCCAAATAGCCAAAGAAACCTGGAAAAAAGAGAACGGGCTGGAGGCATCTCCCTCCCTGACGTCACACTCTGCTGAGAAGCTACAGTCACCAAAACAGCGTGGAACTGGCTCAAAACGGGCACAGGGACCAGAGGAACAGGACAGAGAGACCAGAATTCAACCCACACGGACGGGGTCGGTGAATTTATGACACAGGGACCAAGGACACACCAAGGAGCACGACACTCCCCACGATAAATGGTGCTGGGAAAACTGGACGCCCCATAACTCACGCTGGCTACCCTGCACACAAACCTGACCAAAAACCCAGCTTTCCACGCCAAGCCCTCCCTCGCTCACACGAAGACGGACCCCCTCAACGGTCAGTCGCCCATAGGAAGCTTCTCCCCACTTTTCCTCACCGTCTCTTCACCTTTTCCTAAGGCATCACCTGGGTCCTCAGGAAACCTAGTTCCCTAGTCAGCGTGGACGCAGCCCCACTTTGTCCTGAAGCCGAAACCCCAGCGTGTCCTAAGGAGACGGAGACCGAGCTCCTCTCAGCAGAGACGCTGAGCCTGGCGTCCTACCCGAAGGCCCCCGCCCCCGCCCCCGCCCCCGCGCCTGAGGAGGCTCAACTCCTCTCAGCTGCCGTCACAATCGAGTTTGCAGAGAACGAGCATGCGCTGTGGGTCAGAGAGGCGAACTCGGCGCCACCCTGTGGTCAGTGCAGGAAGTGCAGGCCGCGCCTCCCTCACAGGTCACTGGAGGCAGCGTGCCCTACTGACAGGACTGCTGAATCCATTAAACTGGAAATTCAAACTAAAATGGAGTCTCTATCCCAAAACTTTTCTAAAAGTAGTTAAGGAACAATTAATTGGAAACCATTTGGAATGAAGTGAATGTAGATGCAAACTTTACAACTTATACCAAATTCACTCAAAGTTATTCAGAGGCAAATTTTATTTTAGTTTATAATTTATGTTTGGCTGCGTTGGGTCTTCGTTGCTGCATGTGGGCTTTCTCTAGTTGCGTCGAGCGGGGCTACTCTTCGTTGCGGTGCACGGGCTTCTCATTGCGGTGGCTTCTCTTGTGGGCGAGCACGGGCTTTAGGCGCGCAGGCTTCAGTAGTTGTGCCGCGCAGGCTTGGTTGCTCTGCGGCATGTGGGAGCTTCCCGGACCAGGGCTCGAGCCCGTGTCCCCTGCATTGGCAGGCGGACTCTTAACCACTGCATCACCAGGCAAGTCCCCACAGACAAACTTTAAATACAAAACTATTCAAGGGGCTTCCCTGGTGGCGCAGTGGTTGAGAATCTGCCTGCTAATGCAGGGGACACGGCTTCGAGCCCTGGTCTGGGAAGATCCCACATGCCGCGGAGCAACTAGGCCCGTGAGCCACAACTACTGAGCCTGCGCGTCTGGAGCCTGTGCTCCGCAACAAGAGAGGCCGCGATAGGGAGAGGCCCGAGCACTGCGATGAAGAGTGGCCCCCGCTTGCCACAACTAGAGAAAGCCTTCGCACAGAAACGAAGACCCAACGCAGCCAAAAATAAATAAATTAATTAATTAATTTAAAAAAAAAAGCTGTCTCTCAAATTTAACTTCCAGAATATATTCAGGAAAAACGCATACGCCCTTTTTGGCCAACCAAAGAAGCGGGCAATGCAAATCAACACTACAAAGAGGTATCACTTCGAATCAGAAAAAAGGACCATCCTCACAAAGGGTAAAAACCAGCTATGCAGGACAAGGAGAGGAGAAAAGGGAGCCTTGTTATGCTGAAGGGGGGAATGTAAATTGCCAACGGCCACTCTGGAGAAGTGTGCTGTGTTTCCTGAAACATCTAAAAAACAGAGCTACAAAGCATAGGGCGCTTCCACTTATGGGCCTATATGTTGGAAAAACCAAAAATCCACAGGACGCAGGCACCCCGTTTACTGCTGCTATGTTTACAACAGCCTCGACTTCGTTACAACTTAAGAGTCCTTGGAAGGAAAAAACGGTTAAAGAAAATTTGGCACTTAAGCACAACGGAATATTCCTCAGCCCTGAAATCAATGAAATGAGGCCAGTTGCAGCAACTCAGGGGGACTTATGTATGGTCATTGAGAGTGAAAGAAGTTAGACAGCAAGAGAAACTTATCATAAGATATCACTTATAAAGGGAATCTAAAAATCGCCAACCATGAACTGAATTACAAACAGAACACCATCACACATTTACAAAACACACTTATGGCTGCTTAAGGAGAAAAGTGTGGTGCGGTGATGCATAAACCAGGAGGTTGAAATTGGCACAGATACCGTTCCATACGCCAATAATGTAATCGCCAAGACATACTCATTGTTCAAGGAACTGGACTCAGCACACTCTATTCACAGAAAAAACGTACATCTGACTACTAGAAACTAGAAAAGAATTTATTGAGGTCTCTCTGTAAGTGACTCAGGTGGATGTACAGCACCAAGAAACACAACATTGCAAATCAGCTACACCCCATTATAAAAATTAATTATAAAAAAAAAGACAGTGAGAGAGAGAGGAATTCTTACAAAATTCAATCAGGGGCTGTGATGCAACTGGACTGACCACATCTACACCCACAGCTGAATGGGACGTAAGGCTGGACACCCTAACCCTAAACCCTAACCCTAACCCTAACCCTAACCCAACCCTAACCCTACCTTAACCCTAACCATAACCCAACACTAACCCTAACCCTAAACCTCAACCCTAACCCTAACACGTAACCCTAACCCAACCATAAGCATAACCCTAACCCCTAGCCCTAGCCCTAACCCTTAACCCCTAACCCCTAACCCTAACGAAGTTCACAAGTAAACTTCTCGCCCACCTGGAGAGAGTGATTTAATTTCAAAGCGTAAAGACACAATCAGGTCAGTAATTGGCCACGGGGGCTGGAGGGGCCAAGGCTAACCTGAGCTGGAGGAACGTGGGTGCCTGCCTGGATGCTCAGAGGCCAAGGGCTGTTCTGAGAGCTGCTTGGACACCCGTGCAGATGGAACAAAGGACCCGTCCAGTCCCAAGAGGGCCCCACCAGCCCTCACGAACGCAACACCAGACTTCCCTGGTGGCGCAGTGGTTAAGAATCCACCTGCCAATGCAGGGGACACGGGTTTGAGCCCTGGTCCGGGAAGATCCCACATGCTGTGGAGCAACTAAGCCGGTGTACCACAACTACTGAGCCTGCGCTCTAGAACCCACGAGCCCCAACTGCTGAAGCCCACGTGCTTAGAGCCTGTGCTCTGCATCAAGAGAAGCCACCGCAATGAGAAGCCCCCTCTTGCCGCAACTAGAGAAAGCCTCCGTGCAGCAATGCAGACCCAACACAGCCCAAAATTAATTAATTAATTAATTAAGAGAAAAAAAAAGGCAGCCCCTGGGGGCTGGCAGACTGATGCACCAAGTCTTACATCACGTCTACTTAGTATCCTGCATGTCAGGGCCATGCTGGACCTGGGGCTGCCCAGACAGAGTGGGGCCTGCATCACCCTTCCCAGGAGGGAGGGTGGAGGGAAACCCTGCATGACCTCTGAGGCCCTAAGAACCCTTGACTAAGGCTGAGCTCAATTTGAAACAGTGGGTGACCAGAGCAGACATTTCATTCATGTATCAATGAGAATCCAGCACTGGAGGAGCAGAAAACAACGGCCTCGCTCAACCTTGATGCTAATCCTGACATGGACCCTAACCCTAAACTCTGATCCTGACCCTAAGCCCTGACCTAACCTTAGCCTAACCCGTATCCTAAACCTGTACCTTACCCTAACCCATGCTCTACCCGCATCCTACCTGTACCCCAATTCTCACCCATACCCTAACACCCACTCTAACACAGAACCCTAACACCCTGAGACCAAAACCATAAGCCTTAACCAATAAGCAAAACCATAACCATAAGCAAACCATAAAATATATTCATTAACCATACCCATAAATAACTCATTAACCATAAAACTTAAACCATCACAGCAACCATAAACCATACACAGCCCCAACCCTCACACCAGCCCCAGCCCTAATGCTAACCCTCCAAACCACTTACACCAAGCCAAGTCTAATCAGATTATACAAATACATCTTGACAAAGAAAACTGGGGAATTCCCTGGTGGCCCAGTGGTTAGGACTCTGTGCTTTCACTGCCAAGGGCTCGGGTTCGATCCCTGACTGGGTAGCTAAGATCCCACAAGCCATGGGACGTGGCCAAAATAAATAAATAATTAAAATGAAATAAAACCACTATTTTAAAAACGATTTTAAAAATACAGGAAAAAAACAAGAAAACTACCCCAGTACAACTTATAAATATGAATGTAAAAATCTATCACACAATAATGGCAACATGAAACCAACAGAACCTTAAATGGATAATGCCATAAGCAAGTATCTCTACACCAGGAATTTCAGGTTGCTCAACATATTAAAAGTAAGGAATGTATTCAACCACAATAATGGTGTGAAGTAAAAACACATAACCATATCAATTAATGCAAAAAATCTACAATGAAAATCCAGTGTTATTTCATGAAAAACACTCAAGAAAGCAGGAATAAAAGGAAATTTGTTCAATAGGGAAAAGAGTAGTACAAAAGGCCACAGCAAACATCATGCTCAACGTTAAAGGCTGAAAGATTTACTCCTGAAATCAGGAACAGGGCCAGGAAGCTGCCCTTCATCACCGTTACTCAATAGTGTACTGGAAGTTCTACCCAGAATCTTGAGGAAAGAAATAAAAGGCATCCATGGGTGAATGGAAAAATTAAAACCGTGTCTCTTCACAGAACATAGGTCACATCATCTTGTCTATGAAACTACCCATAATCAGCAAAGAAATTCTTTGAGCTAATCAACTAAGTAATAAGCAAAGTTATAGAACAAAATATCAATTCATGAAAATCTATCTTATATGCATACGCTGGCAAAAAATAATCTGAAAAAGAATTTCTGAGAACAATTCCATTTGTAATAATGTCAACATCAATATTTAGGAGTATATTTAATCAAGGTACAAGACTTGTTTTTATGTATGTAAACTTGTATGTTTGAAATTACTGGAAAGTCAATTACTTTTCAAAACATCATGTATGCCAACAGCATGCCAGAAAAGCAGAGAAAACATCAAACTTCCATATAGAAGCCAAGCCTTACCCAGATCCAGTTCACCCAAAGTCCACATGTCATTTAGAGGCACTGTGGGAAGGTTATATTAGGAGCCGCTGTCCTCCGTGTTGTGGACGACCTGGATATGGTAGAAACAGTGGGATTTTTGAATTCCAATTTTCCACTTCATTCCACAAAAAAACGATTAGAACTAATAAATAAATTCAGTAAAGTTGCAAAATCAATACACAGAAACCAGTTGCATTTCTAAACACTAATAATGAACCATCAGGAAGAGAAAGAAAGCAACCCTATTTACAACTGCATCAAAAAGAACAAAATACCTGGGAATAAAGTCAACCAAGGAGGTGAAAGACCTGCACACTGAAAACTTGAAGACATTGATGAAGACATTGCAAAACACACCAATAAATCTAAAGATATCCTGTTCTCATGCAATGGAACAATTAATATTGTTAAAACATCCATGCTACCCAAAGCAGTGGACACAGTGAATGCAATCCCTCCCAAACTTCCATGGTATTTTCCCGCCAAATAGAGCAAATCCTCCTAATATCTGTGGGGAACCACAAAGGACCCCAAATAGCCAAAGAAACCTGGAAAAAAGAGAACGGGCTGGAGGCATCTCCCTCCCTGACGTCACACTCTGCTGAGAAGCTACAGTCACCAAAACAGCGTGGAACTGGCTCAAAACGGGCACAGGGACCAGAGGAACAGGACAGAGAGACCAGAATTCAACCCACACGGACGGGGTCGGTGAATTTATGACACAGGGACCAAGGACACACCAAGGAGCACGACACTCCCCACGATAAATGGTGCTGGGAAAACTGGACGCCCCATAACTCACGCTGGCTACCCTGCACACAAACCTGACCAAAAACCCAGCTTTCCACGCCAAGCCCTCCCTCGCTCACACGAAGACGGACCCCCTCAACGGTCAGTCGCCCATAGGAAGCTTCTCCCCACTTTTCCTCACCGTCTCTTCACCTTTTCCTAAGGCATCACCTGGGTCCTCAGGAAACCTAGTTCCCTAGTCAGCGTGGACGCAGCCCCACTTTGTCCTGAAGCCGAAACCCCAGCGTGTCCTAAGGAGACGGAGACCGAGCTCCTCTCAGCAGAGACGCTGAGCCTGGCGTCCTACCCGAAGGCCCCCGCCCCCGCCCCCGCCCCCGCGCCTGAGGAGGCTCAACTCCTCTCAGCTGCCGTCACAATCGAGTTTGCAGAGAACGAGCATGCGCTGTGGGTCAGAGAGGCGAACTCGGCGCCACCCTGTGGTCAGTGCAGGAAGTGCAGGCCGCGCCTCCCTCACAGGTCACTGGAGGCAGCGTGCCCTACTGACAGGACTGCTGAATCCATTAAACTGGAAATTCAAACTAAAATGGAGTCTCTATCCCAAAACTTTTCTAAAAGTAGTTAAGGAACAATTAATTGGAAACCATTTGGAATGAAGTGAATGTAGATGCAAACTTTACAACTTATACCAAATTCACTCAAAGTTATTCAGAGGCAAATTTTATTTTAGTTTATAATTTATGTTTGGCTGCGTTGGGTCTTCGTTGCTGCATGTGGGCTTTCTCTAGTTGCGTCGAGCGGGGCTACTCTTCGTTGCGGTGCACGGGCTTCTCATTGCGGTGGCTTCTCTTGTGGGCGAGCACGGGCTTTAGGCGCGCAGGCTTCAGTAGTTGTGCCGCGCAGGCTTGGTTGCTCTGCGGCATGTGGGAGCTTCCCGGACCAGGGCTCGAGCCCGTGTCCCCTGCATTGGCAGGCGGACTCTTAACCACTGCGTCACCAGGCAAGTCCCCACAGACAAACATTAAATACAAAACTATTCAAGGGGCTTCCCTGGTGGCGCAGTGGTTGAGAATCTGCCTGCTAATGCAGGGGACACGGCTTCGAGCCCTGGTCTGGGAAGATCCCACATGCCGCGGAGCAACTAGGCCCGTGAGCCACAACTACTGAGCCTGCGCGTCTGGAGCCTGTGCTCCGCAACAAGAGAGGCCGCGATAGGGAGAGGCCCGAGCACTGCGATGAAGAGTGGTCCCCGCTTGCCACAACTAGAGAAAGCCTTCGCACAGAAACGAAGACCCAACGCAGCCAAAAATAAATTAATGAATTAGTTAATTTAAAAAAAAAGCTGTCTCTCAAATTTAACTTCCAGAATATATTCAGGAAAAACGCATACGCCCTTTTTGGCCAACCAAAGAAGCGGGCAATGCAAATCAAAACTACAAAGAGGTATCACTTCGAATCAGAAAAAAGGACCATCCTCACAAAGGGTAAAAACCAGCTATGCAGGACAAGGAGAGGAGAAAAGGGAGCCTTGTTATGCTGAAGGGGGGAATGTAAATTGCCAACGGCCACTCTGGAGAAGTGTGCTGTGTTTCCTGAAACATCTAAAAAACAGAGCTACAAAGCATAGGGCGCTTCAACTCATGGGCCTATATGTTGGAAAAACCAAAAATCCACAGGACGCAGGCACCCCGTTTACTGCTGCTATGTTTACAACAGCCTCGACTTGGGTACAACTTAAGAGTCCTTGGAAGGAAAAAACGGTGAAAGAAAATTTGGCACTTAAGCACAACGGAATATTCCTCAGCCCTGAAATCAATGAAATGAGGCCAGTTGCAGCAACTCAGGGGGACTTATGTATGGTCATTGAGAGTGAAAGAAGTTAGACAGCAAGAGAAACTTATCATAAGATATCACTTATAAAGGGAATCTAAAAATCGCCAACCATGAACTGAATTACAAACAGAACACCATCACACATTTACAAAACACACTTATGGCTGCTTAAGGAGAAAAGTGTGGTGCGGTGATGCATAAACCAGGAGGTTGAAATTGGCACAGATACCGTTCCATACGCCAATAATGTAATCGCCAAGACATACTCATTGTTCAAGGAACTGGACTCAGCACACTCTATTCACAGAAAAAACATACATCTGACTACTAGAAACTAGAAAAGAATTTATTGAGGTCTCTCTGTAAGTGACTCAGGTGGATGTACAGCACCAAGAAACACAACATTGCAAATCAGCTACACCCCATTATAAAAATTAATTATAAAAAAAAAGACAGTGAGAGAGAGAGGAATTCTTACAAAATTCAATCAGGGGCTGTGATGCAACTGGACTGACCACATCTACACCCACAGCTGAATGGGACGTAAGGCTGGACACCCTAACCCTAAACCCTAACCCTAACCCTAACCCTAACCCAACCCTAACCCTACCTTAACCCTAACCATAACCCAACACTAACCCTAACCCTAAACCTCAACCCTAACCCTAACCCGTAACCCTAACCCAACCATAAGCATAACCCTAACCCCTAGCCCTAGCCCTAACCCTTAACCCCTAACCCCTAACCCTAACGAAGTTCACAAGTAAACTTCTCGTCCACCTGGAGAGAGTGATTTAATTTCAAAGCGTAAAGACACAATCAGGTCAGTAATTGGCCACGGGGGCTGGAGGGGCCAAGGCTAACCTGAGCTGGAGGAACGTGGGTGCCTGCCTGGATGCTCAGAGGCCAAGGGCTGTTCTGAGAGCTGCTTGGACACCCGTGCAGATGGAACAAAGGATCCGTCCAGTCCCAAGAGGGCCCCACCAGCCCTCACGAACGCAACACCAGACTTCCCTGGTGGCGCAGTGGTTAAGAATCCACCTGCCAATGCAGGGGACACGGGTTTGAGCCCTGGTCCGGGAAGATCCCACATGCTGTGGAGCAACTAAGCCGGTGTACCGCAACTACTGAGCCTGCGCTCTAGAACCCACGAGCCCCAACTGCTGAAGCCCACGTGCTTAGAGCCTGTGCTCTGCATCAAGAGAAGCCACCGCAATGAGAAGCCCCCTCTTGTCGCAACTAGAGAAAGCCTCCGTGCAGCAATGCAGACCCAACACAGCCCAAAATTAATTAATTAATTAATTAAGAGAAAAAAAAAGGCAGCCCCTGGGGGCTGGCAGACTGATGCACCAAGTCTTACATCACGTCTACTTAGTATCCTGCATGTCAGGGCCATGCTGGACCTGGGGCTGCCCAGACAGAGTGGGGCCTGCATCACCCTTCCCAGGAGGGAGGGTGGAGGGAAACCCTGCATGACCTCTGAGGCCCTAAGAACCCTTGACTAAGGCTGAGCTCAATTTGAAACAGTGGGTGACCAGAGCAGACATTTCATTCATGTATCAATGAGAATCCAGCACTGGAGGAGCAGAAAACAACGGCCTCACTCAACCTTGATGCTAATCCTGACATGGACCCTAACCCTAAACTCTGATCCTGACCCTAAGCCCTGACCTAACCTTAGCCTAACCCGTACCCTAAACCTGTACCTTACCCTAACCCATGCTCTACCCGCATCCTACCTGTACCCCAATTCTCACCCATACCCTAACACCCACTCTAACACAGAACCCTAACACCCTGAGACCAAAACCATAAGCCTTAACCAATAAGCAAAACCATAACCATAAGGAAACCATAAAATATATTCATTAACCATACCCATAAATAACTCATTAACCATAAAACTTAAACCATCACAGCAACCATAAACCATACACAGCCCCAACCCTCACACCAGCCCCAGCCCTAATGCTAACCCTCCAAACCACTTACACCAAGCCAAGTCTAATCAGATTATACAAATACATCTTGACAAAGAAAACTGGGGAATTCCCTGGTGGCCCAGTGGTTAGGACTCTGTGCTTTCACTGCCAAGGGCTCGGGTTCGATCCCTGACTGGGGAACTATGATCCCACAAGCCATGGGACGTGGCCAAAATAAATAAATAATTAAAATGAAATAAAACCACTATTTTAAAAACGATTTTAAAAATACAGGAAAAAAACAAGAAAACTACCCCAGTACAACTTATAAATATGAATGTAAAAATCTATCACACAATAATAGCAACATGAAACCAACAGAACTTTAAATGGATAATGCCATAAGCAAGTATCTCTACACCAGGAATTTCAGGTTGCTCAACATATTAAAAGTAAGCAATGTATTCAACCACAATAATGGTGTGAAGCAAAAACACATACCCATATCAATTATTGCAAAAAATCTACAATGAAAATCCAGTGTTATTTCATGAAAAACACTCAAGAAAGCAGGAATAAAAGTAAATTGGTTCAATAGGGAAAAGAGTAGTACAAAAAGCCACAGCAAACATCATGCTCAACGTTAAAGACTGAAAGATTTACTCCTGAAATCAGGAACAGGGCCAGGAAGCTGCCCTTCATAACTGTTACTCAATAGTGTACTGGAAGTTCTACCCAGAATCTTGAGGAAAGAAATAAAAGGCATCCATGGGTGAATGGAAAAATTAAAACCGTGTCTCTTCACAGAACATAGGTCACATCATCTTATATATGAAACTACCTATAATCAGCAAAGAAATTATTTGAGCCAATCAACTAAGTAATAAGCAAAGTTATAGAACAAAATATCAATTCATGAAAATCTATCTTATATGCATACGCTGGCAAAAAATAATCTGAAAAAGAATTTCTGAGAACAATTCCATTTGTAATAATGTCAACATCAATATTTAGGAGTATATTTAATCAAGGTACAAGACTTGTTTTTATGTATGTAAAGTTGTATGCTTGAAATTACTGGAAAGTCAATTACTTTTCAAAACATCATGTATGTCAACAGCATGCCAGAAAAGCAGAGAAAACATCAAACTTCCATATAGAAGCCAAGCCTTACCCAGATCCAGTTCACCCAAAGTCCACATGTCATTTAGAGGCACTGTGGGAAGGTTATATTAGGAGCCGCTGTCCTCCGTGTTGTGGACGACCTGGATATGGTAGAAACAGTGGGATTTTTGAATTCCAATTTTCCACTTCATTCCACAAAAAAACGATTAGAACTAATAAATAAATTCAGTAAAGTTGCAAAATCAATACACAGAAACCAGTTGCATTTCTAAACACTAATAATGAACCATCAGGAAGAGAAAGAAAGCAACCCTATTTACAACTGCATCAAAAAGAACAAAATACCTGGGAATAAAGTCAACCAAGGAGGTGAAAGACCTGCACACTGAAAACTTGAAGACATTGATGAAGACATTGCAAAACACACCAATAAATCTAAAGATATCCTGTTCTCATGCAATGGAACAATTAATATTGTTAAAACATCCATGCTACCCAAAGCAGTGGACACAGTGAATGCAATCCCTCCCAAACTTCCATGGTATTTTCCCCCCAAATAGAGCAAATCCTCCTAATATCTGTGGGGAACCACAAAGGACCCCAAATAGCCAAAGAAACCCTGAAAAAAGAGAACGGGCTGGAGGCATCTCCCTCCCTGACGTCACACTCTGCTGAGAAGCTACAGTCACCAAAACAGCGTGGAACTGGCTCAAAACGGGCACAGGGACCAGAGGAACAGGACAGAGAGACCAGAATTCAACCCACACGGACGGGGTCGGTGAATTTATGACACAGGGACCAAGGACACACCAAGGAGCACGACACTCCCCACGATAAATGGTGCTGGGAAAACTGGACGCCCCATAACTCACGCTGGCTACCCTGCACACAAACCTGACCAAAAACCCAGCTTTCCACGCCAAGCCCTCCCTCGCTCACACGAAGACGGACCCCCTCAACGGTCAGTCGCCCACAGGAAGCTTCTCCCCACTTTTCCTCACCGTCTCTTCACCTTTTCCTCAGGCATCACCTGGGTCCTCAGGAAACCTAGTTCCTTAGTCAGCGTGGACGCAGCCCCACTTTGTCCTGAAGCCGAAACCCCAGCGAGTCCTAAGGAGATGGAGACCGAGCTCCTCTCAGCAGAGACGCTGAGCCTGGCGTCCTACCCGAAGGCGCCCGCCCCCGCCCCCGCCCCCGCCCCCGCGCCTGAGGAGGCTCAACTGCTCTCAGCTGACCTCACAATCGAGTTCGCAGGGAACGAGCATGCGCTGTGGGTCAGAGAGGCGAACTCGGCGCCACCCTGTGGTCAGTGCAGGAAGTGCAGGCCGCGCCTCCCTCACAGGTCACTGGAGGCAGCGTGCCCTACTGACAGGACTGCTGAATCCATTAAACTGGAAATTCAAACTAAAATGGAGTCTCTATCCCAAAACTTTTCTTAAAGTAGTTAAGGAAAAATTAATTGGAAACCATTTGGAATGAAGTGAATGTAGATGCAAACTTTACAACTTATACCAAATTCACTCAAAGTTATTCAGAGGCAAATTTCATTTTAGTTTATAATTTATGTTTGGCTGCATTGGGTCTTCGTTGCTGCATGTGGGCTTTCTCTAGTTGCGTCGAGCGGGGCTACTCTTCGTTGCGGTGCACGGGCTTCTCATTGCGGTGGCTTCTCTTGTGGGCGAGCACGGGCTTTAGGCGCGCAGGCTTCAGTAGTTGTGCCGCGCAGACTTGGTTGCTCTGCGGCATGTGGGAGCTTCCCGGACCAGGGCTCGAGCCCGTGTCCCCTGCATTGGCAGGCGGACTCTTAACCACTGCGTCACCAGGCAAGTCCCCACAGACAAACTTTAAATACAAAACTATTCAAGGGGCTTCCCTGGTGGCGCAGTGGTTGAGAATCTGCCTGCTAATGCAGGGGACACGGCTTCAAGCCCTGGTCTGGGAAGATCCCACATGCCGCGGAGCAACTAGGCCCGTGAGCCACAACTACTGAGCCTGCGCGTCTGGAGCCTGTGCTCCGCAACAAGAGAGGTCGCGATAGTGAGAGGCCCGAGCACTGCGATGAAGAGTGGCCCCCGCTTGCCACAACTAGAGAAAGCCTTCGCACAGAAACGAAGACCCAACGCAGCCAAAAATAAATAAATTAATTAATTAATTAAAAAAAAAAAAGCTGTCTCTCAAATTTAACTTCCAGAATATATTCAGGAAAAACGCATACACCCTTTTTGGCCAACCAAAGAAGCGGGCAATGCAAATCAACACTACAAAGAGGTATCACTTCGAATCAGAAAAAAGGACCATCCTCACAAAGGGTAAAAACCAGCTATGCAGGACAAGGAGAGGAGAAAAGGGAGCCTTGTTATGCTGAAGGGGGGAATGTAAATTGCCAACGGCCACTCTGGAGAAGTGTGCTGTGTTTCCTGAAACATCTAAAAAACAGAGCTACAAAGCATAGGGCGCTTCAACTCATGGGCCTATATGTTGGAAAAACCAAAAATCCACAGGACGCAGGCACCCCGTTTACTGCTGCTATGTTTACAACAGCCTCGACTTCGTTACAACTTAAGAGTCCTTGGAAGGAAAAAACGGTGAAAGAAAATTTGGCACTTAAGCACAACGGAATATTCCTCAGCCCTGAAATCAATGAAATGAGGCCAGTTGCAGCAACTCAGGGGGACTTATGTATGGTCATTGAGAGTGAAAGAAGTTAGACAGCAAGAGAAACTTATCATAAGATATCACTTATAAAGGGAATCTAAAAATCGCCAACCATGAACTGAATTACAAACAGAACACCATCACACATTTACAAAACACACTTATGGCTGCTTAAGGAGAAAAGTGTGGTGCGGTGATGCATAAACCAGGAGGTTGAAATTGGCACAGATAGCGTTCCATACGCCAATAATGTAATCGCCAAGACATACTCATTGTTCAAGGAACTGGACTCAGCACACTCTATTCACAGAAAAAACATACATCTGACTACTAGAAACTAGAAAAGAATTTATTGAGGTCTCTCTGTAAGTGACTCAGGTGGATGTACAGCACCAAGAAACACAACATTGCAAATCAGCTACACCCCATTATAAAAATTAATTATAAAAAAAAAGACAGTGAGAGAGAGAGGAATTCTTACAAAATTCAATCAGGGGCTGTGATGCAACTGGACTGACCACATCTACACCCACAGCTGAATGGGACGTAAGGCTGGACACCCTAACCCTAAACCCTAACCCTAACCCTAACCCTAACCCAACCCTAACCCTACCTTAACCCTAACCATAACCCAACACTAACCCTAACCCTAAACCTCAACCCTAACCCTAACACGTAACCCTAACCCAACCATAAGCATAACCCTAACCCCTAGCCCTAGCCCTAACCCTTAACCCCTAACCCCTAACCCTAACGAAGTTCACAAGTAAACTTCTCGCCCACCTGGAGAGAGTGATTTAATTTCAAAGCGTAAAGACACAATCAGGTCAGTAATTGGCCACGGGGGCTGGAGGGGCCAAGGCTAACCTGAGCTGGAGGAACGTGGGTGCCTGCCTGGATGCTCAGAGGCCAAGGGCTGTTCTGAGAGTTGCTTGGACACCCGTGCAGATGGAACAAAGGATCCGTCCAGTCCCAAGAGGGCCCCACCAGCCCTCACGAACGCAACACCAGACTTCCCTGGTGGCGCAGTGGTTAAGAATCCACCTGCCAATGCAGGGGACACGGGTTTGAGCCCTGGTCTGGGAAGATCCCACATGCCGCGGAGCAACTAAGCCGGTGTACCACAACTACTGAGCCTGCGCTCTAGAACCCGTGAGCCCCAACTGCTGAAGCCCACGTGCTTAGAGCCTGTGCTCTGCATCAAGAGAAGCCACCGCAATGAGAAGCCCCCTCTTGTCGCAACTAGAGAAAGCCTCCGTGCAGCAATGCAGACCCAACACAGCCCAAAATTAATTAATTAATTAATTAAGAGAAAAAAAAAGGCAGCCCCTGGGGGCTGGCAGACTGATGCACCAAGTCTTACATCACGTCTACTTAGTATCCTGCATGTCAGGGCCATGCTGGACCTGGGGCTGCCCAGACAGAGTGGGGCCTGCATCACCCTTCCCAGGAGGGAGGGTGGAGGGAAACCATGCATGACCTCTGAGGCTCTAAGAAACCATGACTAAGGCTGAGCTCAATTTGAAACAGTGGGTGACCGGAGCAGACATTTCATTCATGTATCAATGAGAATCCAGCACTGGAGGAGCAGAAAACAACGGCCTCACTCAACCTTGATGCTAATCCTGACATGGACCCTAACCCTAAACTCTGATCCTGACCCTAAGCCCTGACCTAACCTTAGCCTAACCCGTACCCTAAACCTGTACCTTACCCTAACCCATGCTCTACCCGCATCCTACCTGTACCCCAATTCTCACCCATACCCTAACACCCACTCTAACACAGAACCCTAACACCCTGAGACCAAAACCATAAGCCTTAACCAATAAGCAAAACCATAACCATAAGCAAACCATAAAATATATTCATTAACCATACCCATAAATAACTCATTAACCATAAAACTTAAACCATCACAGCAACCATAAACCATACACAGCCCCAACCCTCACACCAGCCCCAGCCCTAATGCTAACCCTCCAAACCACTTACACCAAGCCAAGTCTAATCAGATTATACAAATACATCTTGAAAAAGAAAACTGGGGAATTCCCTGGTGGCCCAGTGGTTAGGACTCTGTGCTTTCACTGCCAAGGGCTCGGGTTCGATCCCTGACTGGGGAACTAAGATCCCACAAGCCATGGGACGTGGCCAAAATAAATAAATAATTAAAATGAAATAAAACCACTATTTTAAAAACGATTTTAAAAATACAGGAAAAAACAAGAAAACTACCCCAGTACAACTTATAAATATGAATGTAAAAATCTATCACACAATAATGGCAACATGAAACCAACAGAACCTTAAATGGATAATGCCATAAGCAAGTATCTCTACACCAGGAATTTCAGGTTGCTCAACATAATAAAAGTAAGGAATGTATTCAACCACAATAATGGTGTGAAGTAAAAACACATAACCATATCAATTAATGCAAAAAATCTACAATGAAAATCCAGTGTTATTTCATGAAAAACACTCAAGAAAGCAGGAATAAAAGGAAATTTGTTCAATAGGGAAAAGAGTAGTACAAAAGGCCACAGCAAACATCATGCTCAACGTTAAAGGCTGAAAGATTTACTCCTGAAATCAGGAACAGGGCCAGGAAGCTGGCCTTCATCACCGTTACTCAATAGTGTACTGGAAGTTCTACCCAGAATCTTGAGGAAAGAAATAAAAGGCATCCATGGGTGAATGGAAAAATTAAAACCGTGTCTCTTCACAGAACATAGGTCACATCATCTTGTATATGAAACTACCCATAATCAGCAAAGAAATTATTTGAGCTAATCAACTAAGTAATAAGCAAAGTTATAGAACAAAATATCAATTCATGAAAATCTATCTTATATGCATACGCTGGCAAAAAATAATCTGAAAAAGAATTTCTGAGAACAATTCCATTTGTAATAATGTCAACATCAATATTTAGGAGTATATTTAATCAAGGTACAAGACTTGTTTTTATGTATGTAAAGTTGTATGTTTGAAATTACTGGAAAGTCAATTACTTTTCAAAACATCATGTATGTCAACAGCATGCCAGAAAAGCAGAGAAAACATCAAACTTCCATATAGAAGCCAAGCCTTACCCAGATCCAGTTCACCCAAAGTCCACATGTCATTTAGAGGCACTGTGGGAAGGTTATATTAGGAGCCGCTGTCCTCCGTGTTGTGGACGACCTGGATATGGTAGAAACAGTGGGATTTTTGAATTCCAATTTTCCACTTCATTCCACAAAAAAACGATTAGAACTAATAAATAAATTCAGTAAAGTTGCAAAATCAATACACAGAAACCAGTTGCATTTCTAAACACTAATAATGAACCATCAGGAAGAGAAAGAAAGCAACCCTATTTACAACTGCATCAAAAAGAACAAAATACCTGGGAATAAAGTCAACCAAGGAGGTGAAAGACCTGCACACTGAAAACTTGAAGACATTGATGAAGACATTGCAAAACACACCAATAAATCTAAAGATATCCTGTTCTCATGCAATGGAACAATTAATATTGTTAAAACATCCATGCTACCCAAAGCAGTGGACACAGTGAATGCAATCCCTCCCAAACTTCCATGGTATTTTCCCGCCAAATAGAGCAAATCCTCCTAATATCTGTGGGGAACCACAAAGGACCCCAAATAGCCAAAGAAACCTGGAAAAAAGAGAACGGGCTGGAGGCATCTCCCTCCCTGACGTCACACTCTGCTGAGAAGCTACAGTCACCAAAACAGCGTGGAACTGGCTCAAAACGGGCACAGGGACCAGAGGAACAGGACAGAGAGACCAGAATTCAACCCACACGGACGGGGTCGGTGAATTTATGACACAGGGACCAAGGACACACCAAGGAGCACGACACTCCCCACGATAAATGGTGCTGGGAAAACTGGACGCCCCATAACTCACGCTGGCTACCCTGCACACAAACCTGACCAAAAACCCAGCTTTCCACGCCAAGCCCTCCCTCGCTCACACGAAGACGGACCCCCTCAACGGTCAGTCGCCCATAGGAAGCTTCTCCCCACTTTTCCTCACCGTCTCTTCACCTTTTCCTAAGGCATCACCTGGGTCCTCAGGAAACCTAGTTCCCTAGTCAGCGTGGACGCAGCCCCACTTTGTCCTGAAGCCGAAACCCCAGCGTGTCCTAAGGAGACGGAGACCGAGCTCCTCTCAGCAGAGACGCTGAGCCTGGCGTCCTACCCGAAGGCCCCCGCCCCCGCCCCCGCGCCTGAGGAGGCTCAACTCCTCTCAGCTGCCATCACAATCGAGTTTGCAGAGAACGAGCATGCGCTGTGGGTCAGAGAGGCGAACTCGGCGCCACCCTGTGGTCAGTGCAGGAAGTGCAGGCCGTGCCTCCCTCACAGGTCACTGGAGGCAGCGTGCCCTACTGACAGGACTGCTGAATCCATTAAACTGGAAATTCAAACTAAAATGGAGTCTCTATCCCAAAACTTTTCTAAAAGTAGTTAAGGAACAATTAATTGGAAACCATTTGGAATGAAGTGAATGTAGATGCAAACTTTACAACTTATACCAAATTCACTCAAAGTTATTCAGAGGCAAATTTTATTTTAGTTTATAATTTATGTTTGGCTGCGTTGGGTCTTCGTTGCTGCATGTGGGCTTTCTCTAGTTGCGTCGAGCGGGGCTACTCTTCGTTGCGGTGCACGGGCTTCTCATTGCGGTGGCTTCTCTTGTGGGCGAGCACGGGCTTTAGGCGCGCAGGCTTCAGTAGTTGTGCCGCGCAGACTTGGTTGCTCTGCGGCATGTGGGAGCTTCCCGGACCAGGGCTCGAGCCCGTGTCCCCTGCATTGGCAGGCGGACTCTTAACCACTGCGTCACCAGGCAAGTCCCCACAGACAAACTTTAAATACAAAACTATTCAAGGGGCTTCCCTGGTGGCGCAGTGGTTGAGAATCTGCCTGCTAATGCAGGGGACACGGCTTCAAGCCCTGGTCTGGGAAGATCCCACATGCCGCGGAGCAACTAGGCCCGTGAGCCACAACTACTGAGCCTGCGCGTCTGGAGCCTGTGCTCCGCAACAAGAGAGGTCGCGATAGTGAGAGGCCCGAGCACTGCGATGAAGAGTGGCCCCCGCTTGCCACAACTAGAGAAAGCCTTCGCACAGAAACGAAGACCCAACGCAGCCAAAAATAAATAAATTAATTAATTAATTAAAAAAAAAAAAGCTGTCTCTCAAATTTAACTTCCAGAATATATTCAGGAAAAACGCATACGCCCTTTTTGGCCAACCAAAGAAGCGGGCAATGCAAATCAACACTACAAAGAGGTATCACTTCGAATCAGAAAAAAGGACCATCCTCACAAAGGGTAAAAACCAGCTATGCAGGACAAGGAGAGGAGAAAAGGGAGCCTTGTTATGCTGAAGGGGGGAATGTAAATTGCCAAAGGCCACTCTGGAGAAGTGTGCTGTGTTTCCTGAAACATCTAAAAAACAGAGCTACAAAGCATAGGGCGCTTCCACTTATGGGCCTATATGTTGGAAAAACCAAAAATCCACAGGACGCAGGCACCCCGTTTACTGCTGCTATGTTTACAACAGCCTCGACTTCGTTACAACTTAAGAGTCCTTGGAAGGAAAAAACGGTGAAAGAAAATTTGGCACTTAAGCACAACGGAATATTCCTCAGCCCTGAAATCAATGAAATGAGGCCAGTTGCAGCAACTCAGGGGGACTTATGTATGGTCATTGAGAGTGAAAGAAGTTAGACAGCAAGAGAAACTTATCATAAGATATCACTTATAAAGGGAATCTAAAAATCGCCAACCATGAACTGAATTACAAACAGAACACCATCACACATTTACAAAACACACTTATGGCTGCTTAAGGAGAAAAGTGTGGTGCGGTGATGCATAAACCAGGAGGTTGAAATTGGCACAGATAGCGTTCCATACGCCAATAATGTAATCGCCAAGACATACTCATTGTTCAAGGAACTGGACTCAGCACACTCTATTCACAGAAAAAACATACATCTGACTACTAGAAACTAGAAAAGAATTTATTGAGGTCTCTCTGTAAGTGACTCAGGTGGATGTACAGCACCAAGAAACACAACATTGCAAATCAGCTACACCCCATTATAAAAATTAATTATAAAAAAAAAGACAGTGAGAGAGAGAGGAATTCTTACAAAATTCAATCAGGGGCTGTGATGCAACTGGACTGACCACATCTACACCCACAGCTGAATGGGACGTAAGGCTGGACACCCTAACCCTAAACCCTAACCCTAACCCTAACCCTAACCCAACCCTAACCCTACCTTAACCCTAACCATAACCCAACACTAACCCTAACCCTAAACCTCAACCCTAACCCTAACACGTAACCCTAACCCAACCATAAGCATAACCCTAACCCCTAGCCCTAGCCCTAACCCTTAACCCCTAACCCCTAACCCTAACGAAGTTCACAAGTAAACTTCTCGCCCACCTGGAGAGAGTGATTTAATTTCAAAGCGTAAAGACACAATCAGGTCAGTAATTGGCCACGGGGGCTGGAGGGGCCAAGGCTAACCTGAGCTGGAGGAACGTGGGTGCCTGCCTGGATGCTCAGAGGCCAAGGGCTGTTCTGAGAGCTGCTTGGACACCCGTGCAGATGGAACAAAGGATCCGTCCAGTCCCAAGAGGGCCCCACCAGCCCTCACGAACGCAACACCAGACTTCCCTGGTGGCGCAGTGGTTAAGAATCCACCTGCCAATGCAGGGGACACGGGTTTGAGCCCTGGTCTGGGAAGATCCCACATGCCGCGGAGCAACTAAGCCGGTGTACCACAACTACTGAGCCTGCGCTCTAGAACCCGTGAGCCCCAACTGCTGAAGCCCACGTGCTTAGAGCCTGTGCTCTGCATCAAGAGAAGCCACCGCAATGAGAAGCCCCCTCTTGTCGCAACTAGAGAAAGCCTCCGTGCAGCAATGCAGACCCAACACAGCCCAAAATTAATTAATTAATTAATTAAGAGAAAAAAAAAGGCAGCCCCTGGGGGCTGGCAGACTGATGCACCAAGTCTTACATCACGTCTACTTAGTATCCTGCATGTCAGGGCCATGCTGGACCTGGGGCTGCCCAGACAGAGTGGGGCCTGCATCACCCTTCCCAGGAGGGAGGGTGGAGGGAAACCATGCATGACCTCTGAGGCTCTAAGAAACCATGACTAAAGCTGAGCTCAATTTGAAACAGTGGGTGACCGGAGCAGACATTTCATTCATGTATCAATGAGAATCCAGCACTGGAGGAGCAGAAAACAACGGCCTCACTCAACCTTGATGCTAATCCTGACATGGACCCTAACCCTAAACTCTGATCCTGACCCTAAGCCCTGACCTAACCTTAGCCTAACCCGTACCCTAAACCTGTACCTTACCCTAACCCATGGTCTACCCGCATCCTACCTGTACCCCAATTCTCACCCATACCCTAACACCCACTCTAACACAGAACCCTAACACCCTGAGACCAAAACCATAAGCCTTAACCAATAAGCAAAACCATAACCATAAGCAAACCATAAAATATATTCATTAACCATACCCATAAATAACTCATTAACCATAAAACTTAAACCATCACAGCAACCATAAACCATACACAGCCCCAACCCTCACACCAGCCCCAGCCGTAATGCTAACCCTCCAAACCACTTACACCAAGCCAAGTCTAATCAGATTATACAAATACATCTTGACAAAGAAAACTGGGGAATTCCCTGGTGGCCCAGTGGTTAGGACTCTGTGCTTTCACTGCCAAGGGCTCGGGTTCGATCCCTGACTGGGGAACTATGATCCCACAAGCCATGGGACGTGGCCAAAATAAATAAATAATTAAAATGAAATAAAACCACTATTTTAAAAACGATTTTAAAAATACAGGAAAAAAACAAGAAAACTACCCCAGTACAACTTATAAATATGAATGTAAAAATCTATCACACAATAATAGCAACATGAAACCAACAGAACTTTAAATGGATAATGCCATAAGCAAGTATCTCTACACCAGGAATTTCAGGTTGCTCAACATATTAAAAGTAAGCAATGTATTCAACCACAATAATGGTGTGAAGCAAAAACACATACCCATATCAATTATTGCAAAAAATCTACAATGAAAATCCAGTGTTATTTCATGAAAAACACTCAAGAAAGCAGGAATAAAAGTAAATTGGTTCAATAGGGAAAAGAGTAGTACAAAAAGCCACAGCAAACATCATGCTCAACGTTAAAGACTGAAAGATTTACTCCTGAAATCAGGAACAGGGCCAGGAAGCTGCCCTTCATAACTGTTACTCAATAGTGTACTGGAAGTTCTACCCAGAATCTTGAGGAAAGAAATAAAAGGCATCCATGGGTGAATGGAAAAATTAAAACCGTGTCTCTTCACAGAACATAGGTCACATCATCTTATATATGAAACTACCTATAATCAGCAAAGAAATTATTTGAGCCAATCAACTAAGTAATAAGCAAAGTTATAGAACAAAATATCAATTCATGAAAATCTATCTTATATGCATACGCTGGCAAAAAATAATCTGAAAAAGAATTTCTGAGAACAATTCCATTTGTAATAATGTCAACATCAATATTTAGGAGTATATTTAATCAAGGTACAAGACTTGTTTTTATGTATGTAAAGTTGTATGCTTGAAATTACTGGAAAGTCAATTACTTTTCAAAACATCATGTATGTCAACAGCATGCCAGAAAAGCAGAGAAAACATCAAACTTCCATATAGAAGCCAAGCCTTACCCAGATCCAGTTCACCCAAAGTCCACATGTCATTTAGAGGCACTGTGGGAAGGTTATATTAGGAGCCGCTGTCCTCCGTGTTGTGGACGACCTGGATATGGTAGAAACAGTGGGATTTTTGAATTCCAATTTTCCACTTCATTCCACAAAAAAACGATTAGAACTAATAAATAAATTCAGTAAAGTTGCAAAATCAATACACAGAAACCAGTTGCATTTCTAAACACTAATAATGAACCATCAGGAAGAGAAAGAAAGCAACCCTATTTACAACTGCATCAAAAAGAACAAAATACCTGGGAATAAAGTCAACCAAGGAGGTGAAAGACCTGCACACTGAAAACTTGAAGACATTGATGAAGACATTGCAAAACACACCAATAAATCTAAAGATATCCTGTTCTCATGCAATGGAACAATTAATATTGTTAAAACATCCATGCTACCCAAAGCAGTGGACACAGTGAATGCAATCCCTCCCAAACTTCCATGGTATTTTCCCCCCAAATAGAGCAAATCCTCCTAATATCTGTGGGGAACCACAAAGGACCCCAAATAGCCAAAGAAACCCTGAAAAAAGAGAACGGGCTGGAGGCATCTCCCTCCCTGACGTCACACTCTGCTGAGAAGCTACAGTCACCAAAACAGCGTGGAACTGGCTCAAAACGGGCACAGGGACCAGAGGAACAGGACAGAGAGACCAGAATTCAACCCACACGGACGGGGTCGGTGAATTTATGACACAGGGACCAAGGACACACCAAGGAGCACGACACTCCCCACGATAAATGGTGCTGGGAAAACTGGACGCCCCATAACTCACGCTGGCTACCCTGCACACAAACCTGACCAAAAACCCAGCTTTCCACGCCAAGCCCTCCCTCGCTCACACGAAGACGGACCCCCTCAACGGTCAGTCGCCCACAGGAAGCTTCTCCCCACTTTTCCTCACCGTCTCTTCACCTTTTCCTCAGGCATCACCTGGGTCCTCAGGAAACCTAGTTCCTTAGTCAGCGTGGACGCAGCCCCACTTTGTCCTGAAGCCGAAACCCCAGCGAGTCCTAAGGAGATGGAGACCGAGCTCCTCTCAGCAGAGACGCTGAGCCTGGCGTCCTACCCGAAGGCGCCCGCCCCCGCCCCCGCCCCCGCCCCCGCGCCTGAGGAGGCTCAACTGCTCTCAGCTGACCTCACAATCGAGTTCGCAGGGAACGAGCATGCGCTGTGGGTCAGAGAGGCGAACTCGGCGCCACCCTGTGGTCAGTGCAGGAAGTGCAGGCCGCGCCTCCCTCACAGGTCACTGGAGGCAGCGTGCCCTACTGACAGGACTGCTGAATCCATTAAACTGGAAATTCAAACTAAAATGGAGTCTCTATCCCAAAACTTTTCTTAAAGTAGTTAAGGAAAAATTAATTGGAAACCATTTGGAATGAAGTGAATGTAGATGCAAACTTTACAACTTATACCAAATTCACTCAAAGTTATTCAGAGGCAAATTTTATTTTAGTTTATAATTTATGTTTGGCTGCATTGGGTCTTCGTTGCTGCATGTGGGCTTTCTCTAGTTGCGTCGAGCGGGGCTACTCTTCGTTGCGGTGCACGGGCTTCTCATTGCGGTGGCTTCTCTTGTGGGCGAGCACGGGCTCTAGGCGCGCAGGCTTCAGTAGTTGTGCCACGCAGGCTTGGTTGCTCTGCGGCATGTGGGAGCTTCCCGAACCAGGGCTCGAGCCCGTGTCCCCTGCATTGGCAGGCGGACTCTTAACCACTGCGTCACCAGCGAAGTCCCCACAGACAAACTTTAAATACAAAACTATTCAAGGGGCTTCCCTGGTGGCGCAGTGGTTGAGAATCTGCCGGCTAATGCAGGGGACACGGCTTCGAGCCCTGGTCTGGGAAGATCCCACATGCCGCGGAGCAACTAGGCTCATGAGCCACAACTACTGAGCCTGCGCGTCTGGAGCCTGTGCTCCGCAACAAGAGAGGCGGCGATAGTGAGAGGCCCGCGCACCGCGATGAAGAGTGGCCCCCGCTTGCCACAACTAGAGAAAGCCTTCGCACAGAAACGAAGACCCAACGCAGCCAAAAATAAATTAATTAATTAATCAATTTAAAAAAAAAAGCTGTCTCTCATATTTAACTAACAGAATATATTCAGGAAAAAGGCATACGCCCTTTTTGGCCAAACAAAGAAGCGGGCAATGCAAATCAACACTACAAAGAGGTATCACTTCGAGTCAGAAAAAAGGACCATCCTCACAAAGGGTAAAAACCAGATATGCAGGACAAGGAGAGGAGAAAAGGGAGCCTTGTTATGCTGAAGGGGGAATGTAAATTGCCAACGGCCACTCTGGAGAAGTGTGCTGTGTTTCCTGAAACATCTAAAAAACAGAGCTATGAAGCATAGGGCGCTTCCACTCATGGGCCTATATTTTGGAAAAACCAAAAATCCACAGGACGCAGGCACCCCGTTTACTGCTGCTATGTTTACAACAGCCTCGACTTGGGTACAACTTAAGAGTCCTTGGAAGGAAAAAACGGTGAAAGAAAATTTGGCACTTAAGCACCACGGAATATTCCTCAGCCCTGAAATCAATGAAATGAGGCCAGTTGCAGCAACTCAGGGGGACTTATGTATGGTCATTGAGAGTGAAAGAAGTTAGACAGCAAGAGAAACTTATCATAAGATATCACTTATAAAGGGAATCTAAAAATCGCCAACCATGAACTGAATTACAAACAGAACACCATCACACATTTACAAAACACACTTATGGCTGCTTAAGGAGAAAAGTGTGGTGCGGTGATGCATAAACCAGGAGGTTGAAATTGGCACAGATAGCGTTCCATACGCCAATAATGTAATCGCCAAGACATACTCATTGTTCAAGGAACTGGACTCAGCACACTCTATTCACAGAAAAAACATACATCTGACTACTAGAAACTAGAAAAGAATTTATTGATGTCTCTCTGTAAGTGACTCAGGTGGATGTACAGCACCAAGAAACACAACATTGCAAATCAGCTACACCCCATTATAAAAATTAATTATAAAAAAAAAGACAGTGAGAGAGAGAGGAATTCTTACAAAATTCAATCAGGGGCTGTGATGAAACTGGACTGACCACATCTACACCCACAGCTGAATGGGATGTAAGGCTGGACACCCTAACCCTAAACCCTAACTCTAACCCTAACCCTAACCCAACCCTAACCCTACCTTAACCCTAACCATAACCCAACACTAACCCTAACCCTAAACCTCAACCCTAACCCTAACCCGTAACCCTAACCCAACCATAAGCATAACCCTAACCCCTAGCCCTAGCCCTAACCCTTAACCCCTAACCCCTAACCCTAACGAAGTTCACAAGTAAACTTCTCGCCCACCTGGAGAGAGTGATTTAATTTTAAAGAGTAAAGACACAATCAGCTCAGTAATTGGCCACGGGGGCTGGAGGGGCCAAGGCTAACCTGAGCTGGAGGAACGTGGGTGCCTGCCCGGATGCTCAGAGGCCAAGGGCTGTTCTGAGAGCTGCTTGGACACCCGTGCAGATGGAACAAAGGATCCGTCCAGTCCCAAGAGGGCCCCACCAGCCCTCACGAATGCAACACCAGACTTCCCTGGTGGCGCAGTGGTTAAGAATCCACCTGCCAATGCAGGGGACACGGGTTTGAGCCCTGGTCCGGGAAGATCCCACATGCTGTGGAGCAACTAAGCCGGTGTACCACAACTACTGAGCCTGCGCTCTAGAACCCGCGAGCCCCAACTGCTGAAGCCCACGTGCTTAGAGCCTGTGCTCTGCATCAAGAGAAGCCACCGCAATGAGAAGCCCCCTCTTGCCGCAACTAGAGAAAGCCTCCGTGCAGCAATGCAGACCCAACACAGCCCAAAATTAATTAATTAATTAATTAAGAGAAAAAAAAAGGCAGCCCCTGGGGGCTGGCAGACTGATGCACCAAGTCTTACATCACGTCTACTTAGTATCCTGCATGTCAGGGCCATGCTGGACCTGGGGCTGCCCAGACAGAGTGGGGCCTGCATCACCCTTCCCAGGAGGGAGGGTGGAGGGAAACCATGCATGACCTCTGAGGCCCTAAGAAACCTTGACTAAGGCTGAGCTCAATTTGAAACAGTGGGTGACCAGAGCAGACATTTCATTCATGTATCAATGAGAATACAGCACTGGAGGAGCAGAAACCAACGGCCTCGCTCAACCTTGATGCTAATCCTGACATGGACCCTAACCCTAAACTCTGATCCTGACCCTAAGCCCTGACCTAACCTTAGCCTAACCCGTACCCTAAACCTGTACCTTACCCTAACCCATGCTCTACCCGCATCCTACCTGTACCCCAATTCTCACCCATACCCTAACACCCACTCTAACACAGAACCCTAACACCCTGAGACCAAAACCATAAGCCTTAACCAATAAGCAAAACCATAACCATAAGCAAACCATAAAATATATTCATTAACCATACCCATAAATAACTCATTAACCATAAAACTTAAACCATCACAGCAACCATAAACTATACACAGCCCCAACCCTCACACCAGCCCCAGCCCTAATGCTAACCCTCCAAACCACTTACACCAAGCCAAGTCTAATCAGATTATACAAATACATCTTGACAAAGAAAACTGGGGAATTCCCTGGTGGCCCAGTGGTTAGGACTCTGTGCTTTCACTGCCAAGGGCTCGGGTTCGATCCCTGACTGGGGAACTATGATCCCACAAGCCATGGGACATGGCCAAAATAAATAAATAATTAAAATGAAATAAAACCACTATTTTAAAAATGATTTTAAAAATACAGGAAAAAAACAAGAAAACTACCCCAGTACAACTTATAAATATGAATGTAAAAATCTATCACACAATAATAGCAACATGAAACCAACAGAACTTTAAATGGATAATGCCATAAGCAAGTATCTCTACACCAGGAATTTCGGGTTGCTCAACATATTAAAAGTAAGCAATGTATTCAACCACAATAATGGTGTGAAGCAAAAACACATAACCATATCAATTAATGCAAAAAATCTACAATGAAAATCCAGTGTTATTTCATGAAAAACACTCAAGAAAGCAGGAATAAAAGTAAATTGGTTCAATAGGGAAAAGAGTAGTACAAAAAGCCACAGCAAACATCATGCTCAACGTTAAAGACTGAAAGATTTACTCCTGAAATCAGGAACAGGGCCAGGAAGCTGCCCTTCATAACTGTTACTCAATAGTGTACTGGAAGTTCTACCCAGAATCTTGAGGAAAGAAATAAAAGGCATCCATGGGTGAATGGAAAAATTAAAACCGTGTCTCTTCACAGAACATAGGTCACATCATCTTATATATGAAACTACCTATAATCAGCAAAGAAATTATTTGAGCCAATCAACTAAGTAATAAGCAAAGTTATAGAACAAAATATCAATTCATGAAAATCTATCTTATATGCATACGCTGGCAAAAAATAATCTGAAAAAGAATTTCTGAGAACAATTCCATTTGTAATAATGTCAACATCAATATTTAGGAGTATATTTAATCAAGGTACAAGACTTGTTTTTATGTATGTAAACTTGTATGTTTGAAATTACTGGAAAGTCAATTACTTTTCAAAACATCATGTATGCCAACAGCATGCCAGAAAAGCAGAGAAAACATCAAACTTCCATATAGAAGCCAAGCCTTACCCAGATCCAGTTCACCCAAAGTCCACATGTCATTTAGAGGCACTGTGGGAAGGTTATATTAGGAGCCGCTGTCCTCCGTGTTGTGGACGACCTGGATATGGTAGAAACAGTGGGATTTTTGAATTCCAATTTTCCACTTCATTCCACAAAAAAACGATTAGAACTAATAAATAAATTCAGTAAAGTTGCAAAATCAATACACAGAAACCAGTTGCATTTCTAAACACTAATAATGAACCATCAGGAAGAGAAAGAAAGCAACCCTATTTACAACTGCATCAAAAAGAACAAAATACCTGGGAATAAAGTCAACCAAGGAGGTGAAAGACCTGCACACTGAAAACTTGAAGACATTGATGAAGACATTGCAAAACCCACCAATAAATGGAAAGATATCCTGTTCTCATGGAATGGAACAATTAATATTGTTAAAACATCCATGCTACCCAAAGCAGTGGACACAGTGAATGCAATCCCTCCCAAACTTCCATGGTATTTTCCCGCCAAATAGAGCAAATCCTCCTAATATCTGTGGGGAACCACAAAGGACCCCAAATAGCCAAAGAAACCTGGAAAAAAGAGAACGGGCTGGAGGCATCTCCCTCCCTGACGTCACACTCTGCTGAGAAGCTACAGTCACCAAAACAGCGTGGAACTGGCTCAAAACGGGCACAGGGACCAGAGGAACAGGACAGAGAGACCAGAATTCAACCCACACGGACGGGGTCGGTGAATTTATGACACAGGGACCAAGGACACACCAAGGAGCACGACACTCCCCACGATAAATGGTGCTGGGAAAACTGGACGCCCCATAACTCACGCTGGCTACCCTGCACACAAACCTGACCAAAAACCCAGCTTTCCACGCCAAGCCCTCCCTCGCTCACACGAAGACGGACCCCCTCAACGGTCAGTCGCCCATAGGAAGCTTCTCCCCACTTTTCCTCACCGTCTCTTCACCTTTTCCTAAGGCATCACCTGGGTCCTCAGGAAACCTAGTTCCCTAGTCAGCGTGGACGCAGCCCCACTTTGTCCTGAAGCCGAAACCCCAGCGTGTCCTAAGGAGACGGAGACCGAGCTCCTCTCAGCAGAGACGCTGAGCCTGGCGTCCTACCCGAAGGCCCCCGCCCCCGCCCCCGCCCCCGCGCCTGAGGAGGCTCAACTCCTCTCAGCTGCCGTCACAATCGAGTTTGCAGAGAACGAGCATGCGCTGTGGGTCAGAGAGGCGAACTCGGCGCCACCCTGTGGTCAGTGCAGGAAGTGCAGGCCGCGCCTCCCTCACAGGTCACTGGAGGCAGCGTGCCCTACTGACAGGACTGCTGAATCCATTAAACTGGAAATTCAAACTAAAATGGAGTCTCTATCCCAAAACTTTTCTAAAAGTAGTTAAGGAACAATTAATTGGAAACCATTTGGAATGAAGTGAATGTAGATGCAAACTTTACAACTTATACCAAATTCACTCAAAGTTATTCAGAGGCAAATTTTATTTTAGTTTATAATTTATGTTTGGCTGCGTTGGGTCTTCGTTGCTGCATGTGGGCTTTCTCTAGTTGCGTCGAGCGGGGCTACTCTTCGTTGCGGTGCACGGGCTTCTCATTGCGGTGGCTTCTCTTGTGGGCGAGCACGGGCTTTAGGCGCGCAGGCTTCAGTAGTTGTGCCGCGCAGGCTTGGTTGCTCTGCGGCATGTGGGAGCTTCCCGGACCAGGGCTCGAGCCCGTGTCCCCTGCATTGGCAGGCGGACTCTTAACCACTGCATCACCAGGCAAGTCCCCACAGACAAACTTTAAATACAAAACTATTCAAGGGGCTTCCCTGGTGGCGCAGTGGTTGAGAATCTGCCTGCTAATGCAGGGGACACGGCTTCGAGCCCTGGTCTGGGAAGATCCCACATGCCGCGGAGCAACTAGGCCCGTGAGCCACAACTACTGAGCCTGCGCGTCTGGAGCCTGTGCTCCGCAACAAGAGAGGCCGCGATAGTGAGAGGCCCGAGCACTGCGATGAAGAGTGGCCCCCGCTTGCCACAACTAGAGAAAGCCTTCGCACAGAAACGAAGACCCAACGCAGCCAAAAATAAATAAATTAATTAATTAATTTAAAAAAAAAAGCTGTCTCTCAAATTTAACTTCCAGAATATATTCAGGAAAAACGCATACGCCCTTTTTGGCCAACCAAAGAAGCGGGCAATGCAAATCAACACTACAAAGAGGTATCACTTCGAATCAGAAAAAAGGACCATCCTCACAAATGGTAAAAACCAGCTATGCAGGACAAGGAGAGGAGAAAAGGGAGCCTTGTTATGCTGAAGGGGGGAATGTAAATTGCCAACGGCCACTCTGGAGAAGTGTGCTGTGTTTCCTGAAACATCTAAAAAACAGAGCTACAAAGCATAGGGCGCTTCCACTTATGGGCCTATATGTTGGAAAAACCAAAAATCCACAGGACGCAGGCACCCCGTTTACTGCTGCTATGTTTACAACAGCCTCGACTTCGTTACAACTTAAGAGTCCTTGGAAGGAAAAAACGGTTAAAGAAAATTTGGCACTTAAGCACAACGGAATATTCCTCAGCCCTGAAATCAATGAAATGAGGCCAGTTGCAGCAACTCAGGGGGACTTATGTATGGTCATTGAGAGTGAAAGAAGTTAGACAGCAAGAGAAACTTATCATAAGATATCACTTATAAAGGGAATCTAAAAATCGCCAACCATGAACTGAATTACAAACAGAACACCATCACACATTTACAAAACACACTTATGGCTGCTTAAGGAGAAAAGTGTGGTGCGGTGATGCATAAACCAGGAGGTTGAAATTGGCACAGATACCGTTCCATACGCCAATAATGTAATCGCCAAGACATACTCATTGTTCAAGGAACTGGACTCAGCACACTCTATTCACAGAAAAAACATACATCTGACTACTAGAAACTAGAAAAGAATTTATTGAGGTCTCTCTGTAAGTGACTCAGGTGGATGTACAGCACCAAGAAACACAACATTGCAAATCAGCTACACCCCATTATAAAAATTAATTATAAAAAAAAAGACAGTGAGAGAGAGAGGAATTCTTACAAAATTCAATCAGGGGCTGTGATGCAACTGGACTGACCACATCTACACCCACAGCTGAATGGGACGTAAGGCTGGACACCCTAACCCTAAACCCTAACCCTAACCCTAACCCTAACCCAACCCTAACCCTACCTTAACCCTAACCATAACCCAACACTAACCCTAACCCTAAACCTCAACCCTAACCCTAACACGTAACCCTAACCCAACCATAAGCATAACCCTAACCCCTAGCCCTAGCCCTAACCCTTAACCCCTAACCCCTAACCCTAACGAAGTTCACAAGTAAACTTCTCGCCCACCTGGAGAGAGTGATTTAATTTCAAAGCGTAAAGACACAATCAGGTCAGTAATTGGCCACGGGGGCTGGAGGGGCCAAGGCTAACCTGAGCTGGAGGAACGTGGGTGCCTGCCTGGATGCTCAGAGGCCAAGGGCTGTTCTGAGAGCTGCTTGGACACCCGTGCAGATGGAACAAAGGACCCGTCCAGTCCCAAGAGGGCCCCACCAGCCCTCACGAACGCAACACCAGACTTCCCTGGTGGCGCAGTGGTTAAGAATCCACCTGCCAATGCAGGGGACACGGATTTGAGCCCTGGTCCGGGAAGATCCCACATGCTGTGGAGCAACTAAGCCGGTGTACCACAACTACTGAGCCTGCGCTCTAGAACCCACGAGCCCCAACTGCTGAAGCCCACGTGCTTAGAGCCTGTGCTCTGCATCAAGAGAAGCCACCGCAATGAGAAGCCCCCTCTTGCCGCAACTAGAGAAAGCCTCCGTGCAGCAATGCAGACCCAACACAGCCCAAAATTAATTAATTAATTAATTAAGAGAAAAAAAAAGGCAGCCCCTGGGGGCTGGCAGACTGATGCACCAAGTCTTACATCACGTCTACTTAGTATCCTGCATGTCAGGGCCATGCTGGACCTGGGGCTGCCCAGACAGAGTGGGGCCTGCATCACCCTTCCCAGGAGGGAGGGTGGAGGGAAACCCTGCATGACCTCTGAGGCCCTAAGAACCCTTGACTAAGGCTGAGCTCAATTTGAAACAGTGGGTGACCAGAGCAGACATTTCATTCATGTATCAATGAGAATCCAGCACTGGAGGAGCAGAAAACAACGGCCTCGCTCAACCTTGATGCTAATCCTGACATGGACCCTAACCCTAAACTCTGATCCTGACCCTAAGCCCTGACCTAACCTTAGCCTAACCCGTATCCTAAACCTGTACCTTACCCTAACCCATGCTCTACCCGCATCCTACCTGTACCCCAATTCTCACCCATACCCTAACACCCACTCTAACACAGAACCCTAACACCCTGAGACCAAAACCATAAGCCTTAACCAATAAGCAAAACCATAACCATAAGCAAACCATAAAATATATTCATTAACCATACCCATAAATAACTCATTAACCATAAAACTTAAACCATCACAGCAACCATAAACCATACACAGCCCCAACCCTCACACCAGCCCCAGCCCTAATGCTAACCCTCCAAACCACTTACACCAAGCCAAGTCTAATCAGATTATACAAATACATCTTGACAAAGAAAACTGGGGAATTCCCTGGTGGCCCAGTGGTTAGGACTCTGTGCTTTCACTGCCAAGGGCTCGGGTTCGATCCCTGACTGGGTAGCTAAGATCCCACAAGCCATGGGACGTGGCCAAAATAAATAAATAATTAAAATGAAATAAAACCACTATTTTAAAAACGATTTTAAAAATACAGGAAAAAAACAAGAAAACTACCCCAGTACAACTTATAAATATGAATGTAAAAATCTATCACACAATAATGGCAACATGAAACCAACAGAACCTTAAATGGATAATGCCATAAGCAAGTATCTCTACACCAGGAATTTCAGGTTGCTCAACATATTAAAAGTAAGGAATGTATTCAACCACAATAATGGTGTGAAGTAAAAACACATAACCATATCAATTAATGCAAAAAATCTACAATGAAAATCCAGTGTTATTTCATGAAAAACACTCAAGAAAGCAGGAATAAAAGGAAATTTGTTCAATAGGGAAAAGAGTAGTACAAAAGGCCACAGCAAACATCATGCTCAACGTTAAAGGCTGAAAGATTTACTCCTGAAATCAGGAACAGGGCCAGGAAGCTGCCCTTCATCACCGTTACTCAATAGTGTACTGGAAGTTCTACCCAGAATCTTGAGGAAAGAAATAAAAGGCATCCATGGGTGAATGGAAAAATTAAAACCGTGTCTCTTCACAGAACATAGGTCACATCATCTTGTCTATGAAACTACCCATAATCAGCAAAGAAATTCTTTGAGCTAATCAACTAAGTAATAAGCAAAGTTATAGAACAAAATATCAATTCATGAAAATCTATCTTATATGCATACGCTGGCAAAAAATAATCTGAAAAAGAATTTCTGAGAACAATTCCATTTGTAATAATGTCAACATCAATATTTAGGAGTATATTTAATCAAGGTACAAGACTTGTTTTTATGTATGTAAACTTGTATGTTTGAAATTACTGGAAAGTCAATTACTTTTCAAAACATCATGTATGCCAACAGCATGCCAGAAAAGCAGAGAAAACATCAAACTTCCATATAGAAGCCAAGCCTTACCCAGATCCAGTTCACCCAAAGTCCACATGTCATTTAGAGGCACTGTGGGAAGGTTATATTAGGAGCCGCTGTCCTCCGTGTTGTGGACGACCTGGATATGGTAGAAACAGTGGGATTTTTGAATTCCAATTTTCCACTTCATTCCACAAAAAAACGATTAGAACTAATAAATAAATTCAGTAAAGTTGCAAAATCAATACACAGAAACCAGTTGCATTTCTAAACACTAATAATGAACCATCAGGAAGAGAAAGAAAGCAACCCTATTTACAACTGCATCAAAAAGAACAAAATACCTGGGAATAAAGTCAACCAAGGAGGTGAAAGACCTGCACACTGAAAACTTGAAGACATTGATGAAGACATTGCAAAACACACCAATAAATCTAAAGATATCCTGTTCTCATGCAATGGAACAATTAATATTGTTAAAACATCCATGCTACCCAAAGCAGTGGACACAGTGAATGCAATCCCTCCCAAACTTCCATGGTATTTTCCCGCCAAATAGAGCAAATCCTCCTAATATCTGTGGGGAACCACAAAGGACCCCAAATAGCCAAAGAAACCTGGAAAAAAGAGAACGGGCTGGAGGCATCTCCCTCCCTGACGTCACACTCTGCTGAGAAGCTACAGTCACCAAAACAGCGTGGAACTGGCTCAAAACGGGCACAGGGACCAGAGGAACAGGACAGAGAGACCAGAATTCAACCCACACGGACGGGGTCGGTGAATTTATGACACAGGGACCAAGGACACACCAAGGAGCACGACACTCCCCACGATAAATGGTGCTGGGAAAACTGGACGCCCCATAACTCACGCTGGCTACCCTGCACACAAACCTGACCAAAAACCCAGCTTTCCACGCCAAGCCCTCCCTCGCTCACACGAAGACGGACCCCCTCAACGGTCAGTCGCCCATAGGAAGCTTCTCCCCACTTTTCCTCACCGTCTCTTCACCTTTTCCTAAGGCATCACCTGGGTCCTCAGGAAACCTAGTTCCCTAGTCAGCGTGGACGCAGCCCCACTTTGTCCTGAAGCCGAAACCCCAGCGTGTCCTAAGGAGACGGAGACCGAGCTCCTCTCAGCAGAGACGCTGAGCCTGGCGTCCTACCCGAAGGCCCCCGCCCCCGCCCCCGCCCCCGCGCCTGAGGAGGCTCAACTCCTCTCAGCTGCCGTCACAATCGAGTTTGCAGAGAACGAGCATGCGCTGTGGGTCAGAGAGGCGAACTCGGCGCCACCCTGTGGTCAGTGCAGGAAGTGCAGGCCGCGCCTCCCTCACAGGTCACTGGAGGCAGCGTGCCCTACTGACAGGACTGCTGAATCCATTAAACTGGAAATTCAAACTAAAATGGAGTCTCTATCCCAAAACTTTTCTAAAAGTAGTTAAGGAACAATTAATTGGAAACCATTTGGAATGAAGTGAATGTAGATGCAAACTTTACAACTTATACCAAATTCACTCAAAGTTATTCAGAGGCAAATTTTATTTTAGTTTATAATTTATGTTTGGCTGCGTTGGGTCTTCGTTGCTGCATGTGGGCTTTCTCTAGTTGCGTCGAGCGGGGCTACTCTTCGTTGCGGTGCACGGGCTTCTCATTGCGGTGGCTTCTCTTGTGGGCGAGCACGGGCTTTAGGCGCGCAGGCTTCAGTAGTTGTGCCGCGCAGGCTTGGTTGCTCTGCGGCATGTGGGAGCTTCCCGGACCAGGGCTCGAGCCCGTGTCCCCTGCATTGGCAGGCGGACTCTTAACCACTGCGTCACCAGGCAAGTCCCCACAGACAAACATTAAATACAAAACTATTCAAGGGGCTTCCCTGGTGGCGCAGTGGTTGAGAATCTGCCTGCTAATGCAGGGGACACGGCTTCGAGCCCTGGTCTGGGAAGATCCCACATGCCGCGGAGCAACTAGGCCCGTGAGCCACAACTACTGAGCCTGCGCGTCTGGAGCCTGTGCTCCGCAACAAGAGAGGCCGCGATAGGGAGAGGCCCGAGCACTGCGATGAAGAGTGGTCCCCGCTTGCCACAACTAGAGAAAGCCTTCGCACAGAAACGAAGACCCAACGCAGCCAAAAATAAATTAATGAATTAGTTAATTTAAAAAAAAAGCTGTCTCTCAAATTTAACTTCCAGAATATATTCAGGAAAAACGCATACGCCCTTTTTGGCCAACCAAAGAAGCGGGCAATGCAAATCAAAACTACAAAGAGGTATCACTTCGAATCAGAAAAAAGGACCATCCTCACAAAGGGTAAAAACCAGCTATGCAGGACAAGGAGAGGAGAAAAGGGAGCCTTGTTATGCTGAAGGGGGGAATGTAAATTGCCAACGGCCACTCTGGAGAAGTGTGCTGTGTTTCCTGAAACATCTAAAAAACAGAGCTACAAAGCATAGGGCGCTTCAACTCATGGGCCTATATGTTGGAAAAACCAAAAATCCACAGGACGCAGGCACCCCGTTTACTGCTGCTATGTTTACAACAGCCTCGACTTGGGTACAACTTAAGAGTCCTTGGAAGGAAAAAACGGTGAAAGAAAATTTGGCACTTAAGCACAACGGAATATTCCTCAGCCCTGAAATCAATGAAATGAGGCCAGTTGCAGCAACTCAGGGGGACTTATGTATGGTCATTGAGAGTGAAAGAAGTTAGACAGCAAGAGAAACTTATCATAAGATATCACTTATAAAGGGAATCTAAAAATCGCCAACCATGAACTGAATTACAAACAGAACACCATCACACATTTACAAAACACACTTATGGCTGCTTAAGGAGAAAAGTGTGGTGCGGTGATGCATAAACCAGGAGGTTGAAATTGGCACAGATACCGTTCCATACGCCAATAATGTAATCGCCAAGACATACTCATTGTTCAAGGAACTGGACTCAGCACACTCTATTCACAGAAAAAACATACATCTGACTACTAGAAACTAGAAAAGAATTTATTGAGGTCTCTCTGTAAGTGACTCAGGTGGATGTACAGCACCAAGAAACACAACATTGCAAATCAGCTACACCCCATTATAAAAATTAATTATAAAAAAAAAGACAGTGAGAGAGAGAGGAATTCTTACAAAATTCAATCAGGGGCTGTGATGCAACTGGACTGACCACATCTACACCCACAGCTGAATGGGACGTAAGGCTGGACACCCTAACCCTAAACCCTAACCCTAACCCTAACCCTAACCCAACCCTAACCCTACCTTAACCCTAACCATAACCCAACACTAACCCTAACCCTAAACCTCAACCCTAACCCTAACCCGTAACCCTAACCCAACCATAAGCATAACCCTAACCCCTAGCCCTAGCCCTAACCCTTAACCCCTAACCCCTAACCCTAACGAAGTTCACAAGTAAACTTCTCGCCCACCTGGAGAGAGTGATTTAATTTCAAAGCGTAAAGACACAATCAGGTCAGTAATTGGCCACGGGGGCTGGAGGGGCCAAGGCTAACCTGAGCTGGAGGAACGTGGGTGCCTGCCTGGATGCTCAGAGGCCAAGGGCTGTTCTGAGAGCTGCTTGGACACCCGTGCAGATGGAACAAAGGATCCGTCCAGTCCCAAGAGGACCCCACCAGCCCTCACGAACGCAACACCAGACTTCCCTGGTGGCGCAGTGGTTAAGAATCCACCTGCCAATGCAGGGGACACGGGTTTGAGCCCTGGTCCGGGAAGATCCCACATGCTGTGGAGCAACTAAGCCGGTGTACCGCAACTACTGAGCCTGCGCTCTAGAACCCACGAGCCCCAACTGCTGAAGCCCACGTGCTTAGAGCCTGTGCTCTGCATCAAGAGAAGCCACCGCAATGAGAAGCCCCCTCTTGTCGCAACTAGAGAAAGCCTCCGTGCAGCAATGCAGACCCAACACAGCCCAAAATTAATTAATTAATTAATTAAGAGAAAAAAAAAGGCAGCCCCTGGGGGCTGGCAGACTGATGCACCAAGTCTTACATCACGTCTACTTAGTATCCTGCATGTCAGGGCCATGCTGGACCTGGGGCTGCCCAGACAGAGTGGGGCCTGCATCACCCTTCCCAGGAGGGAGGGTGGAGGGAAACCCTGCATGACCTCTGAGGCCCTAAGAACCCTTGACTAAGGCTGAGCTCAATTTGAAACAGTGGGTGACCAGAGCAGACATTTCATTCATGTATCAATGAGAATCCAGCACTGGAGGAGCAGAAAACAACGGCCTCACTCAACCTTGATGCTAATCCTGACATGGACCCTAACCCTAAACTCTGATCCTGACCCTAAGCCCTGACCTAACCTTAGCCTAACCCGTACCCTAAACCTGTACCTTACCCTAACCCATGCTCTACCCGCATCCTACCTGTACCCCAATTCTCACCCATACCCTAACACCCACTCTAACACAGAACCCTAACACCCTGAGACCAAAACCATAAGCCTTAACCAATAAGCAAAACCATAACCATAAGGAAACCATAAAATATATTCATTAACCATACCCATAAATAACTCATTAACCATAAAACTTAAACCATCACAGCAACCATAAACCATACACAGCCCCAACCCTCACACCAGCCCCAGCCCTAATGCTAACCCTCCAAACCACTTACACCAAGCCAAGTCTAATCAGATTATACAAATACATCTTGACAAAGAAAACTGGGGAATTCCCTGGTGGCCCAGTGGTTAGGACTCTGTGCTTTCACTGCCAAGGGCTCGGGTTCGATCCCTGACTGGGGAACTATGATCCCACAAGCCATGGGACATGGCCAAAATAAATAAATAATTAAAATGAAATAAAACCACTATTTTAAAAACGATTTTAAAAATACAGGAAAAAAACAAGAAAACTACCCCAGTACAACTTATAAATATGAATGTAAAAATCTATCACACAATAATAGCAACATGAAACCAACAGAACTTTAAATGGATAATGCCATAAGCAAGTATCTCTACACCAGGAATTTCAGGTTGCTCAACATATTAAAAGTAAGCAATGTATTCAACCACAATAATGGTGTGAAGCAAAAACACATACCCATATCAATTATTGCAAAAAATCTACAATGAAAATCCAGTGTTATTTCATGAAAAACACTCAAGAAAGCAGGAATAAAAGTAAATTGGTTCAATAGGGAAAAGAGTAGTACAAAAAGCCACAGCAAACATCATGCTCAACGTTAAAGACTGAAAGATTTACTCCTGAAATCAGGAACAGGGCCAGGAAGCTGCCCTTCATAACTGTTACTCAATAGTGTACTGGAAGTTCTACCCAGAATCTTGAGGAAAGAAATAAAAGGCATCCATGGGTGAATGGAAAAATTAAAACCGTGTCTCTTCACAGAACATAGGTCACATCATCTTATATATGAAACTACCTATAATCAGCAAAGAAATTATTTGAGCCAATCAACTAAGTAATAAGCAAAGTTATAGAACAAAATATCAATTCATGAAAATCTATCTTATATGCATACGCTGGCAAAAAATAATCTGAAAAAGAATTTCTGAGAACAATTCCATTTGTAATAATGTCAACATCAATATTTAGGAGTATATTTAATCAAGGTACAAGACTTGTTTTTATGTATGTAAAGTTGTATGCTTGAAATTACTGGAAAGTCAATTACTTTTCAAAACATCATGTATGTCAACAGCATGCCAGAAAAGCAGAGAAAACATCAAACTTCCATATAGAAGCCAAGCCTTACCCAGATCTAGTTCACCCAAAGTCCACATGTCATTTAGAGGCACTGTGGGAAGGTTATATTAGGAGCCGCTGTCCTCCGTGTTGTGGACGACCTGGATATGGTAGAAACAGTGGGATTTTTGAATTCCAATTTTCCACTTCATTCCACAAAAAAACGATTAGAACTAATAAATAAATTCAGTAAAGTTGCAAAATCAATACACAGAAACCAGTTGCATTTCTAAACACTAATAATGAACCATCAGGAAGAGAAAGAAAGCAACCCTATTTACAACTGCATCAAAAAGAACAAAATACCTGGGAATAAAGTCAACCAAGGAGGTGAAAGACCTGCTCACTGAAAACTTGAAGACATTGATGAAGACATTGCAAAACACACCAATAAATCTAAAGATATCCTGTTCTCATGCAATGGAACAATTAATATTGTTAAAACATCCATGCTACCCAAAGCAGTGGACACAGTGAATGCAATCCCTCCCAAACTTCCATGGTATTTTCCCCCCAAATAGAGCAAATCCTCCTAATATCTGTGGGGAACCACAAAGGACCCCAAATAGCCAAAGAAACCCTGAAAAAAGAGAACGGGCTGGAGGCATCTCCCTCCCTGACGTCACACTCTGCTGAGAAGCTACAGTCACCAAAACAGCGTGGAACTGGCTCAAAACGGGCACAGGGACCAGAGGAACAGGACAGAGAGACCAGAATTCAACCCACACGGACGGGGTCGGTGAATTTATGACACAGGGACCAAGGACACACCAAGGAGCACGACACTCCCCACGATAAATGGTGCTGGGAAAACTGGACGCCCCATAACTCACGCTGGCTACCCTGCACACAAACCTGACCAAAAACCCAGCTTTCCACGCCAAGCCCTCCCTCGCTCACACGAAGACGGACCCCCTCAACGGTCAGTCGCCCACAGGAAGCTTCTCCCCACTTTTCCTCACCGTCTCTTCACCTTTTCCTCAGGCATCACCTGGGTCCTCAGGAAACCTAGTTCCTTAGTCAGCGTGGACGCAGCCCCACTTTGTCCTGAAGCCGAAACCCCAGCGAGTCCTAAGGAGATGGAGACCGAGCTCCTCTCAGCAGAGACGCTGAGCCTGGCGTCCTACCCGAAGGCGCCCGCCCCCGCCCCCGCCCCCGCCCCCGCGCCTGAGGAGGCTCAACTGCTCTCAGCTGACCTCACAATCGAGTTCGCAGGGAACGAGCATGCGCTGTGGGTCAGAGAGGCGAACTCGGCGCCACCCTGTGGTCAGTGCAGGAAGTGCAGGCCGCGCCTCCCTCACAGGTCACTGGAGGCAGCGTGCCCTACTGACAGGACTGCTGAATCCATTAAACTGGAAATTCAAACTAAAATGGAGTCTCTATCCCAAAACTTTTCTTAAAGTAGTTAAGGAAAAATTAATTGGAAACCATTTGGAATGAAGTGAATGTAGATGCAAACTTTACAACTTATACCAAATTCACTCAAAGTTATTCAGAGGCAAATTTCATTTTAGTTTATAATTTATGTTTGGCTGCATTGGGTCTTCGTTGCTGCATGTGGGCTTTCTCTAGTTGCGTCGAGCGGGGCTACTCTTCGTTGCGGTGCACGGGCTTCTCATTGCGGTGGCTTCTCTTGTGGGCGAGCACGGGCTTTAGGCGCGCAGGCTTCAGTAGTTGTGCCGCGCAGACTTGGTTGCTCTGCGGCATGTGGGAGCTTCCCGGACCAGGGCTCGAGCCCGTGTCCCCTGCATTGGCAGGCGGACTCTTAACCACTGCGTCACCAGGCAAGTCCCCACAGACAAACTTTAAATACAAAACTATTCAAGGGGCTTCCCTGGTGGCGCAGTGGTTGAGAATCTGCCTGCTAATGCAGGGGACACGGCTTCAAGCCCTGGTCTGGGAAGATCCCACATGCCGCGGAGCAACTAGGCCCGTGAGCCACAACTACTGAGCCTGCGCGTCTGGAGCCTGTGCTCCGCAACAAGAGAGGTCGCGATAGTGAGAGGCCCGAGCACTGCGATGAAGAGTGGCCCCCGCTTGCCACAACTAGAGAAAGCCTTCGCACAGAAACGAAGACCCAACGCAGCCAAAAATAAATAAATTAATTAATTAATTAAAAAAAAAAAAGCTGTCTCTCAAATTTAACTTCCAGAATATATTCAGGAAAAACGCATACACCCTTTTTGGCCAACCAAAGAAGCGGGCAATGCAAATCAACACTACAAAGAGGTATCACTTCGAATCAGCAAAAAGGACCATCCTCACAAAGGGTAAAAACCAGCTATGCAGGACAAGGAGAGGAGAAAAGGGAGCCTTGTTATGCTGAAGGGGGGAATGTAAATTGCCAACGGCCACTCTGGAGAAGTGTGCTGTGTTTCCTGAAACATCTAAAAAACAGAGCTACAAAGCATAGGGCGCTTCAACTCATGGGCCTATATGTTGGAAAAACCAAAAATCCACAGGACGCAGGCACCCCGTTTACTGCTGCTATGTTTACAACAGCCTCGACTTCGTTACAACTTAAGAGTCCTTGGAAGGAAAAAACGGTGAAAGAAAATTTGGCACTTAAGCACAACGGAATATTCCTCAGCCCTGAAATCAATGAAATGAGGCCAGTTGCAGCAACTCAGGGGGACTTATGTATGGTCATTGAGAGTGAAAGAAGTTAGACAGCAAGAGAAACTTATCATAAGATATCACTTATAAAGGGAATCTAAAAATCGCCAACCATGAACTGAATTACAAACAGAACACCATCACACATTTACAAAACACACTTATGGCTGCTTAAGGAGAAAAGTGTGGTGCGGTGATGCATAAACCAGGAGGTTGAAATTGGCACAGATAGCGTTCCATACGCCAATAATGTAATCGCCAAGACATACTCATTGTTCAAGGAACTGGACTCAGCACACTCTATTCACAGAAAAAACATACATCTGACTACTAGAAACTAGAAAAGAATTTATTGAGGTCTCTCTGTAAGTGACTCAGGTGGATGTACAGCACCAAGAAACACAACATTGCAAATCAGCTACACCCCATTATAAAAATTAATTATAAAAAAAAAGACAGTGAGAGAGAGAGGAATTCTTACAAAATTCAATCAGGGGCTGTGATGCAACTGGACTGACCACATCTACACCCACAGCTGAATGGGACGTAAGGCTGGACACCCTAACCCTAAACCCTAACCCTAACCCTAACCCTAACCCAACCCTAACCCTACCTTAACCCTAACCATAACCCAACACTAACCCTAACCCTAAACCTCAACCCTAACCCTAACACGTAACCCTAACCCAACCATAAGCATAACCCTAACCCCTAGCCCTAGCCCTAACCCTTAACCCCTAACCCCTAACCCTAACGAAGTTCACAAGTAAACTTCTCGCCCACCTGGAGAGAGTGATTTAATTTCAAAGCGTAAAGACACAATCAGGTCAGTAATTGGCCACGGGGGCTGGAGGGGCCAAGGCTAACCTGAGCTGGAGGAACGTGGGTGCCTGCCTGGATGCTCAGAGGCCAAGGGCTGTTCTGAGAGCTGCTTGGACACCCGTGCAGATGGAACAAAGGATCCGTCCAGTCCCAAGAGGGCCCCACCAGCCCTCACGAACGCAACACCAGACTTCCCTGGTGGCGCAGTGGTTAAGAATCCACCTGCCAATGCAGGGGACACGGGTTTGAGCCCTGGTCTGGGAAGATCCCACATGCCGCGGAGCAACTAAGCCGGTGTACCACAACTACTGAGCCTGCGCTCTAGAACCCGTGAGCCCCAACTGCTGAAGCCCACGTGCTTAGAGCCTGTGCTCTGCATCAAGAGAAGCCACCGCAATGAGAAGCCCCCTCTTGTCGCAACTAGAGAAAGCCTCCGTGCAGCAATGCAGACCCAACACAGCCCAAAATTAATTAATTAATTAATTAAGAGAAAAAAAAAGGCAGCCCCTGGGGGCTGGCAGACTGATGCACCAAGTCTTACATCACGTCTACTTAGTATCCTGCATGTCAGGGCCATGCTGGACCTGGGGCTGCCCAGACAGAGTGGGGCCTGCATCACCCTTCCCAGGAGGGAGGGTGGAGGGAAACCATGCATGACCTCTGAGGCTCTAAGAAACCATGACTAAGGCTGAGCTCAATTTGAAACAGTGGGTGACCGGAGCAGACATTTCATTCATGTATCAATGAGAATCCAGCACTGGAGGAGCAGAAAACAACGGCCTCACTCAACCTTGATGCTAATCCTGACATGGACCCTAACCCTAAACTCTGATCCTGACCCTAAGCCCTGACCTAACCTTAGCCTAACCCGTACCCTAAACCTGTACCTTACCCTAACCCATGCTCTACCCGCATCCTACCTGTACCCCAATTCTCACCCATACCCTAACACCCACTCTAACACAGAACCCTAACACCCTGAGACCAAAACCATAAGCCTTAACCAATAAGCAAAACCATAACCATAAGCAAACCATAAAATATATTCATTAACCATACCCATAAATAACTCATTAACCATAAAACTTAAACCATCACAGCAACCATAAACCATACACAGCCCCAACCCTCACACCAGCCCCAGCCCTAATGCTAACCCTCCAAACCACTTACACCAAGCCAAGTCTAATCAGATTATACAAATACATCTTGACAAAGAAAACTGGGGAATTCCCTGGTGGCCCAGTGGTTAGGACTCTGTGCTTTCACTGCCAAGGGCTCGGGTTCGATCCCTGACTGGGGAACTAAGATCCCACAAGCCATGGGACGTGGCCAAAATAAATAAATAATTAAAATGAAATAAAACCACTATTTTAAAAACGATTTTAAAAATACAGGAAAAAAACAAGAAAACTACCCCAGTACAACTTATAAATATGAATGTAAAAATCTATCACACAATAATGGCAACATGAAACCAACAGAACCTTAAATGGATAATGCCATAAGCAAGTATCTCTACACCAGGAATTTCAGGTTGCTCAACATAATAAAAGTAAGGAATGTATTCAACCACAATAATGGTGTGAAGTAAAAACACATAACCATATCAATTAATGCAAAAAATCTACAATGAAAATCCAGTGTTATTTCATGAAAAACACTCAAGAAAGCAGGAATAAAAGGAAATTTGTTCAATAGGGAAAAGAGTAGTACAAAAGGCCACAGCAAACATCATGCTCAACGTTAAAGGCTGAAAGATTTACTCCTGAAATCAGGAACAGGGCCAGGAAGCTGGCCTTCATCACCGTTACTCAATAGTGTACTGGAAGTTCTACCCAGAATCTTGAGGAAAGAAATAAAAGGCATCCATGGGTGAATGGAAAAATTAAAACCGTGTCTCTTCACAGAACATAGGTCACATCATCTTGTATATGAAACTACCCATAATCAGCAAAGAAATTATTTGAGCTAATCAACTAAGTAATAAGCAAAGTTATAGAACAAAATATCAATTCATGAAAATCTATCTTATATGCATACGCTGGCAAAAAATAATCTGAAAAAGAATTTCTGAGAACAATTCCATTTGTAATAATGTCAACATCAATATTTAGGAGTATATTTAATCAAGGTACAAGACTTGTTTTTATGTATGTAAAGTTGTATGTTTGAAATTACTGGAAAGTCAATTACTTTTCAAAACATCATGTATGTCAACAGCATGCCAGAAAAGCAGAGAAAACATCAAACTTCCATATAGAAGCCAAGCCTTACCCAGATCCAGTTCACCCAAAGTCCACATGTCATTTAGAGGCACTGTGGGAAGGTTATATTAGGAGCCGCTGTCCTCCGTGTTGTGGACGACCTGGATATGGTAGAAACAGTGGGATTTTTGAATTCCAATTTTCCACTTCATTCCACAAAAAAACGATTAGAACTAATAAATAAATTCAGTAAAGTTGCAAAATCAATACACAGAAACCAGTTGCATTTCTAAACACTAATAATGAACCATCAGGAAGAGAAAGAAAGCAACCCTATTTACAACTGCATCAAAAAGAACAAAATACCTGGGAATAAAGTCAACCAAGGAGGTGAAAGACCTGCACACTGAAAACTTGAAGACATTGATGAAGACATTGCAAAACACACCAATAAATCTAAAGATATCCTGTTCTCATGCAATGGAACAATTAATATTGTTAAAACATCCATGCTACCCAAAGCAGTGGACACAGTGAATGCAATCCCTCCCAAACTTCCATGGTATTTTCCCGCCAAATAGAGCAAATCCTCCTAATATCTGTGGGGAACCACAAAGGACCCCAAATAGCCAAAGAAACCTGGAAAAAAGAGAACGGGCTGGAGGCATCTCCCTCCCTGACGTCACACTCTGCTGAGAAGCTACAGTCACCAAAACAGCGTGGAACTGGCTCAAAACGGGCACAGGGACCAGAGAAACAGGACAGAGAGACCAGAATTCAACCCACACGGACGGGGTCGGTGAATTTATGACACAGGGACCAAGGACACACCAAGGAGCACGACACTCCCCACGATAAATGGTGCTGGGAAAACTGGACGCCCCATAACTCACGCTGGCTACCCTGCACACAAACCTGACCAAAAACCCAGCTTTCCACGCCAAGCCCTCCCTCGCTCACACGAAGACGGACCCCCTCAACGGTCAGTCGCCCATAGGAAGCTTCTCCCCACTTTTCCTCACCGTCTCTTCACCTTTTCCTAAGGCATCACCTGGGTCCTCAGGAAACCTAGTTCCCTAGTCAGCGTGGACGCAGCCCCACTTTGTCCTGAAGCCGAAACCCCAGCGTGTCCTAAGGAGACGGAGACCGAGCTCCTCTCAGCAGAGACGCTGAGCCTGGCGTCCTACCCGAAGGCCCCCGCCCCCGCCCCCGCCCCCGCGCCTGAGGAGGCTCAACTCCTCTCAGCTGCCATCACAATCGAGTTTGCAGAGAACGAGCATGCGCTGTGGGTCAGAGAGGCGAACTCGGCGCCACCCTGTGGTCAGTGCAGGAAGTGCAGGCCGTGCCTCCCTCACAGGTCACTGGAGGCAGCGTGCCCTACTGACAGGACTGCTGAATCCATTAAACTGGAAATTCAAACTAAAATGGAGTCTCTATCCCAAAACTTTTCTAAAAGTAGTTAAGGAACAATTAATTGGAAACCATTTGGAATGAAGTGAATGTAGATGCAAACTTTACAACTTATACCAAATTCACTCAAAGTTATTCAGAGGCAAATTTTATTTTAGTTTATAATTTATGTTTGGCTGCGTTGGGTCTTCGTTGCTGCATGTGGGCTTTCTCTAGTTGCGTCGAGCGGGGCTACTCTTCGTTGCGGTGCACGGGCTTCTCATTGCGGTGGCTTCTCTTGTGGGCGAGCACGGGCTTTAGGCGCGCAGGCTTCAGTAGTTGTGCCGCGCAGACTTGGTTGCTCTGCGGCATGTGGGAGCTTCCCGGACCAGGGCTCGAGCCCGTGTCCCCTGCATTGGCAGGCGGACTCTTAACCACTGCGTCACCAGGCAAGTCCCCACAGACAAACTTTAAATACAAAACTATTCAAGGGGCTTCCCTGGTGGCGCAGTGGTTGAGAATCTGCCTGCTAATGCAGGGGACACGGCTTCAAGCCCTGGTCTGGGAAGATCCCACATGCCGCGGAGCAACTAGGCCCGTGAGCCACAACTACTGAGCCTGCGCGTCTGGAGCCTGTGCTCCGCAACAAGAGAGGTCGCGATAGTGAGAGGCCCGAGCACTGCGATGAAGAGTGGCCCCCGCTTGCCACAACTAGAGAAAGCCTTCGCACAGAAACGAAGACCCAACGCAGCCAAAAATAAATAAATTAATTAATTAATTAAAAAAAAAAAAGCTGTCTCTCAAATTTAACTTCCAGAATATATTCAGGAAAAACGCATACGCCCTTTTTGGCCAACCAAAGAAGCGGGCAATGCAAATCAACACTACAAAGAGGTATCACTTCGAATCAGAAAAAAGGACCATCCTCACAAAGGGTAAAAACCAGCTATGCAGGACAAGGAGAGGAGAAAAGGGAGCCTTGTTATGCTGAAGGGGGGAATGTAAATTGCCAACGGCCACTCTGGAGAAGTGTGCTGTGTTTCCTGAAACATCTAAAAAACAGAGCTACAAAGCATAGGGCGCTTCCACTTATGGGCCTATATGTTGGAAAAACCAAAAATCCACAGGACGCAGGCACCCCGTTTACTGCTGCTATGTTTACAACAGCCTCGACTTCGTTACAACTTAAGAGTCCTTGGAAGGAAAAAACGGTGAAAGAAAATTTGGCACTTAAGCACAACGGAATATTCCTCAGCCCTGAAATCAATGAAATGAGGCCAGTTGCAGCAACTCAGGGGGACTTATGTATGGTCATTGAGAGTGAAAGAAGTTAGACAGCAAGAGAAACTTATCATAAGATATCACTTATAAAGGGAATCTAAAAATCGCCAACCATGAACTGAATTACAAACAGAACACCATCACACATTTACAAAACACACTTATGGCTGCTTAAGGAGAAAAGTGTGGTGCGGTGATGCATAAACCAGGAGGTTGAAATTGGCACAGATAGCGTTCCATACGCCAATAATGTAATCGCCAAGACATACTCATTGTTCAAGGAACTGGACTCAGCACACTCTATTCACAGAAAAAACATACATCTGACTACTAGAAACTAGAAAAGAATTTATTGAGGTCTCTCTGTAAGTGACTCAGGTGGATGTACAGCACCAAGAAACACAACATTGCAAATCAGCTACACCCCATTATAAAAATTAATTATAAAAAAAAAAGACAGTGAGAGAGAGAGGAATTCTTACAAAATTCAATCAGGGGCTGTGATGCAACTGGACTGACCACATCTACACCCACAGCTGAATGGGACGTAAGGCTGGACACCCTAACCCTAAACCCTAACCCTAACCCTAACCCTAACCCAACCCTAACCCTACCTTAACCCTAACCATAACCCAACACTAACCCTAACCCTAAACCTCAACCCTAACCCTAACACGTAACCCTAACCCAACCATAAGCATAACCCTAACCCCTAGCCCTAGCCCTAACCCTTAACCCCTAACCCCTAACCCTAACGAAGTTCACAAGTAAACTTCTCGCCCACCTGGAGAGAGTGATTTAATTTCAAAGCGTAAAGACACAATCAGGTCAGTAATTGGCCACGGGGGCTGGAGGGGCCAAGGCTAACCTGAGCTGGAGGAACGTGGGTGCCTGCCTGGATGCTCAGAGGCCAAGGGCTGTTCTGAGAGCTGCTTGGACACCCGTGCAGATGGAACAAAGGATCCGTCCAGTCCCAAGAGGGCCCCACCAGCCCTCACGAACGCAACACCAGACTTCCCTGGTGGCGCAGTGGTTAAGAATCCACCTGCCAATGCAGGGGACACGGGTTTGAGCCCTGGTCTGGGAAGATCCCACATGCCGCGGAGCAACTAAGCCGGTGTACCACAACTACTGAGCCTGCGCTCTAGAACCCGTGAGCCCCAACTGCTGAAGCCCACGTGCTTAGAGCCTGTGCTCTGCATCAAGAGAAGCCACCGCAATGAGAAGCCCCCTCTTGTCGCAACTAGAGAAAGCCTCCGTGCAGCAATGCAGACCCAACACAGCCCAAAATTAATTAATTAATTAATTAAGAGAAAAAAAAAGGCAGCCCCTGGGGGCTGGCAGACTGATGCACCAAGTCTTACATCACGTCTACTTAGTATCCTGCATGTCAGGGCCATGCTGGACCTGGGGCTGCCCAGACAGAGTGGGGCCTGCATCACCCTTCCCAGGAGGGAGGGTGGAGGGAAACCATGCATGACCTCTGAGGCTCTAAGAAACCATGACTAAGGCTGAGCTCAATTTGAAACAGTGGGTGACCGGAGCAGACATTTCATTCATGTATCAATGAGAATCCAGCACTGGAGGAGCAGAAAACAACGGCCTCACTCAACCTTGATGCTAATCCTGACATGGACCCTAACCCTAAACTCTGATCCTGACCCTAAGCCCTGACCTAACCTTAGCCTAACCCGTACCCTAAACCTGTACCTTACCCTAACCCATGCTCTACCCGCATCCTACCTGTACCCCAATTCTCACCCATACCCTAACACCCACTCTAACACAGAACCCTAACACCCTGAGACCAAAACCATAAGCCTTAACCAATAAGCAAAACCATAACCATAAGCAAACCATAAAATATATTCATTAACCATACCCATAAATAACTCATTAACCATAAAACTTAAACCATCACAGCAACCATAAACCATACACAGCCCCAACCCTCACACCAGCCCCAGCCCTAATGCTAACCCTCCAAACCACTTACACCAAGCCAAGTCTAATCAGATTATACAAATACATCTTGACAAAGAAAACTGGGGAATTCCCTGGTGGCCCAGTGGTTAGGACTCTGTGCTTTCACTGCCAAGGGCTCGGGTTCGATCCCTGACTGGGGAACTAAGATCCCACAAGCCATGGGACGTGGCCAAAATAAATAAATAATTAAAATGAAATAAAACCACTATTTTAAAAACGATTTTAAAAATACAGGAAAAAACAAGAAAACTACCCCAGTACAACTTATAAATATGAATGTAAAAATCTATCACACAATAATGGCAACATGAAACCAACAGAACCTTAAATGGATAATGCCATAAGCAAGTATCTCTACACCAGGAATTTCAGGTTGCTCAACATAATAAAAGTAAGGAATGTATTCAACCACAATAATGGTGTGAAGTAAAAACACATAACCATATCAATTAATGCAAAAAATCTACAATGAAAATCCAGTGTTATTTCATGAAAAACACTCAAGAAAGCAGGGATAAAAGGAAATTTGTTCAATAGGGAAAAGAGTAGTACAAAAGGCCACAGCAAACATCATGCTCAACGTTAAAGGCTGAAAGATTTACTCCTGAAATCAGGAACAGGGCCAGGAAGCTGGCCTTCATCACCGTTACTCAATAGTGTACTGGAAGTTCTACCCAGAATCTTGAGGAAAGAAATAAAAGGCATCCATGGGTGAATGGAAAAATTAAAACCGTGTCTCTTCACAGAACATAGGTCACATCATCTTGTATATGAAACTACCCATAATCAGCAAAGAAATTCTTTGAGCTAATCAACTAAGTAATAAGCAAAGTTATAGAACAAAATATCAATTCATGAAAATCTATCTTATATGCATACGCTGGCAAAAAATAATCTGAAAAAGAATTTCTGAGAACAATTCCATTTGTAATAATGTCAACATCAATATTTAGGAGTATATTTAATCAAGGTACAAGACTTGTTTTTATGTATGTAAAGTTGTATGTTTGAAATTACTGGAAAGTCAATTACTTTTCAAAACATCATGTATGTCAACAGCATGCCAGAAAAGCAGAGAAAACATCAAACTTCCATATAGAAGCCAAGCCTTACCCAGATCCAGTTCACCCAAAGTCCACATGTCATTTAGAGGCACTGTGGGAAGGTTATATTAGGAGCCGCTGTCCTCCGTGTTGTGGACGACCTGGATATGGTAGAAACAGTGGGATTTTTGAATTCCAATTTTCCACTTCATTCCACAAAAAAACGATTAGAACTAATAAATAAATTCAGTAAAGTTGCAAAATCAATACACAGAAACCAGTTGCATTTCTAAACACTAATAATGAACCATCAGGAAGAGAAAGAAAGCAACCCTATTTACAACTGCATCAAAAAGAACAAAATACCTGGGAATAAAGTCAACCAAGGAGGTGAAAGACCTGCACACTGAAAACTTGAAGACATTGATGAAGACATTGCAAAACACACCAATAAATCTAAAGATATCCTGTTCTCATGCAATGGAACAATTAATATTGTTAAAACATCCATGCTACCCAAAGCAGTGGACACAGTGAATGCAATCCCTCCCAAACTTCCATGGTATTTTCCCGCCAAATAGAGCAAATCCTCCTAATATCTGTGGGGAACCACAAAGGACCCCAAATAGCCAAAGAAACCTGGAAAAAAGAGAACGGGCTGGAGGCATCTCCCTCCCTGACGTCACACTCTGCTGAGAAGCTACAGTCACCAAAACAGCGTGGAACTGGCTCAAAACGGGCACAGGGACCAGAGGAACAGGACAGAGAGACCAGAATTCAACCCACACGGACGGGGTCGGTGAATTTATGACACAGGGACCAAGGACACACCAAGGAGCACGACACTCCCCACGATAAATGGTGCTGGGAAAACTGGACGCCCCATAACTCACGCTGGCTACCCTGCACACAAACCTGACCAAAAACCCAGCTTTCCACGCCAAGCCCTCCCTCGCTCACACGAAGACGGACCCCCTCAACGGTCAGTCGCCCATAGGAAGCTTCTCCCCACTTTTCCTCACCGTCTCTTCACCTTTTCCTAAGGCATCACCTGGGTCCTCAGGAAACCTAGTTCCCTAGTCAGCGTGGACGCAGCCCCACTTTGTCCTGAAGCCGAAACCCCAGCGTGTCCTAAGGAGACGGAGACCGAGCTCCTCTCAGCAGAGACGCTGAGCCTGGCGTCCTACCCGAAGGCCCCCGCCCCCGCCCCCGCCCCCGCGCCTGAGGAGGCTCAACTCCTCTCAGCTGCCATCACAATCGAGTTTGCAGAGAACGAGCATGCGCTGTGGGTCAGAGAGGCGAACTCGGCGCCACCCTGTGGTCAGTGCAGGAAGTGCAGGCCGTGCCTCCCTCACAGGTCACTGGAGGCAGCGTGCCCTACTGACAGGACTGCTGAATCCATTAAACTGGAAATTCAAACTAAAATGGAGTCTCTATCCCAAAACTTTTCTAAAAGTAGTTAAGGAACAATTAATTGGAAACCATTTGGAATGAAGTGAATGTAGATGCAAACTTTACAACTTATACCAAATTCACTCAAAGTTATTCAGAGGCAAATTTTATTTTAGTTTATAATTTATGTTTGGCTGCGTTGGGTCTTCGTTGCTGCATGTGGGCTTTCTCTAGTTGCGTCGAGCGGGGCTACTCTTCGTTGCGGTGCACGGGCTTCTCATTGCGGTGGCTTCTCTTGTGGGCGAGCACGGGCTTTAGGCGCGCAGGCTTCAGTAGTTGTGCCGCGCAGACTTGGTTGCTCTGCGGCATGTGGGAGCTTCCCGGACCAGGGCTCGAGCCCGTGTCCCCTGCATTGGCAGGCGGACTCTTAACCACTGCGTCACCAGGCAAGTCCCCACAGACAAACTTTAAATACAAAACTATTCAAGGGGCTTCCCTGGTGGCGCAGTGGTTGAGAATCTGCCTGCTAATGCAGGGGACACGGCTTCAAGCCCTGGTCTGGGAAGATCCCACATGCCGCGGAGCAACTAGGCCCGTGAGCCACAACTACTGAGCCTGCGCGTCTGGAGCCTGTGCTCCGCAACAAGAGAGGTCGCGATAGTGAGAGGCCCGAGCACTGCGATGAAGAGTGGCCCCCGCTTGCCACAACTAGAGAAAGCCTTCGCACAGAAACGAAGACCCAACGCAGCCAAAAATAAATAAATTAATTAATTAATTAAAAAAAAAAAAGCTGTCTCTCAAATTTAACTTCCAGAATATATTCAGGAAAAACGCATACGCCCTTTTTGGCCAACCAAAGAAGCGGGCAATGCAAATCAACACTACAAAGAGGTATCACTTCGAATCAGAAAAAAGGACCATCCTCACAAAGGGTAAAAACCAGCTATGCAGGACAAGGAGAGGAGAAAAGGGAGCCTTGTTATGCTGAAGGGGGGAATGTAAATTGCCAACGGCCACTCTGGAGAAGTGTGCTGTGTTTCCTGAAACATCTAAAAAACAGAGCTACAAAGCATAGGGCGCTTCCACTTATGGGCCTATATGTTGGAAAAACCAAAAATCCACAGGACGCAGGCACCCCGTTTACTGCTGCTATGTTTACAACAGCCTCGACTTCGTTACAACTTAAGAGTCCTTGGAAGGAAAAAACGGTGAAAGAAAATTTGGCACTTAAGCACAACGGAATATTCCTCAGCCCTGAAATCAATGAAATGAGGCCAGTTGCAGCAACTCAGGGGGACTTATGTATGGTCATTGAGAGTGAAAGAAGTTAGACAGCAAGAGAAACTTATCATAAGATATCACTTATAAAGGGAATCTAAAAATCGCCAACCATGAACTGAATTACAAACAGAACACCATCACACATTTACAAAACACACTTATGGCTGCTTAAGGAGAAAAGTGTGGTGCGGTGATGCATAAACCAGGAGGTTGAAATTGGCACAGATAGCGTTCCATACGCCAATAATGTAATCGCCAAGACATACTCATTGTTCAAGGAACTGGACTCAGCACACTCTATTCACAGAAAAAACATACATCTGACTACTAGAAACTAGAAAAGAATTTATTGAGGTCTCTCTGTAAGTGACTCAGGTGGATGTACAGCACCAAGAAACACAACATTGCAAATCAGCTACACCCCATTATAAAAATTAATTATAAAAAAAAAGACAGTGAGAGAGAGAGGAATTCTTACAAAATTCAATCAGGGGCTGTGATGCAACTGGACTGACCACATCTACACCCACAGCTGAATGGGACGTAAGGCTGGACACCCTAACCCTAAACCCTAACCCTAACCCTAACCCTAACCCAACCCTAACCCTACCTTAACCCTAACCATAACCCAACACTAACCCTAACCCTAAACCTCAACCCTAACCCTAACACGTAACCCTAACCCAACCATAAGCATAACCCTAACCCCTAGCCCTAGCCCTAACCCTTAACCCCTAACCCTTAACCCTAACGAAGTTCACAAGTAAACTTCTCGCCCACCTGGAGAGAGTGATTTAATTTCAAAGCGTAAAGACACAATCAGGTCAGTAATTGGCCACGGGGGCTGGAGGGGCCAAGGCTAACCTGAGCTGGAGGAACGTGGGTGCCTGCCTGGATGCTCAGAGGCCAAGGGCTGTTCTGAGAGCTGCTTGGACACCCGTGCAGATGGAACAAAGGATCCGTCCAGTCCCAAGAGGGCCCCACCAGCCCTCACGAACGCAACACCAGACTTCCCTGGTGGCGCAGTGGTTAAGAATCCACCTGCCAATGCAGGGGACACGGGTTTGAGCCCTGGTCTGGGAAGATCCCACATGCCGCGGAGCAACTAAGCCGGTGTACCACAACTACTGAGCCTGCGCTCTAGAACCCGTGAGCCCCAACTGCTGAAGCCCACGTGCTTAGAGCCTGTGCTCTGCATCAAGAGAAGCCACCGCAATGAGAAGCCCCCTCTTGTCGCAACTAGAGAAAGCCTCCGTGCAGCAATGCAGACCCAACACAGCCCAAAATTAATTAATTAATTAATTAAGAGAAAAAAAAAGGCAGCCCCTGGGGGCTGGCAGACTGATGCACCAAGTCTTACATCACGTCTACTTAGTATCCTGCATGTCAGGGCCATGCTGGACCTGGGGCTGCCCAGACAGAGTGGGGCCTGCATCACCCTTCCCAGGAGGGAGGGTGGAGGGAAACCATGCATGACCTCTGAGGCTCTAAGAAACCATGACTAAGGCTGAGCTCAATTTGAAACAGTGGGTGACCGGAGCAGACATTTCATTCATGTATCAATGAGAATCCAGCACTGGAGGAGCAGAAAACAACGGCCTCACTCAACCTTGATGCTAATCCTGACATGGACCCTAACCCTAAACTCTGATCCTGACCCTAAGCCCTGACCTAACCTTAGCCTAACCCGTACCCTAAACCTGTACCTTACCCTAACCCATGCTCTACCCGCATCCTACCTGTACCCCAATTCTCACCCATACCCTAACACCCACTCTAACACAGAACCCTAACACCCTGAGACCAAAACCATAAGCCTTAACCAATAAGCAAAACCATAACCATAAGCAAACCATAAAATATATTCATTAACCATACCCATAAATAACTCATTAACCATAAAACTTAAACCATCACAGCAACCATAAACCATACACAGCCCCAACCCTCACACCAGCCCCAGCCCTAATGCTAACCCTCCAAACCACTTACACCAAGCCAAGTCTAATCAGATTATACAAATACATCTTGACAAAGAAAACTGGGGAATTCCCTGGTGGCCCAGTGGTTAGGACTCTGTGCTTTCACTGCCAAGGGCTCGGGTTCGATCCCTGACTGGGGAACTAAGATCCCACAAGCCATGGGACGTGGCCAAAATAAATAAATAATTAAAATGAAATAAAACCACTATTTTAAAAACGATTTTAAAAATACAGGAAAAAAACAAGAAAACTACCCCAGTACAACTTATAAATATGAATGTAAAAATCTATCACACAATAATGGCAACATGAAACCAACAGAACCTTAAATGGATAATGCCATAAGCAAGTATCTCTACACCAGGAATTTCAGGTTGCTCAACATAATAAAAGTAAGGAATGTATTCAACCACAATAATGGTGTGAAGTAAAAACACATAACCATATCAATTAATGCAAAAAATCTACAATGAAAATCCAGTGTTATTTCATGAAAAACACTCAAGAAAGCAGGAATAAAAGGAAATTTGTTCAATAGGGAAAAGAGTAGTACAAAAGGCCACAGCAAACATCATGCTCAACGTTAAAGGCTGAAAGATTTACTCCTGAAATCAGGAACAGGGCCAGGAAGCTGGCCTTCATCACCGTTACTCAATAGTGTACTGGAAGTTCTACCCAGAATCTTGAGGAAAGAAATAAAAGGCATCCATGGGTGAATGGAAAAATTAAAACCGTGTCTCTTCACAGAACATAGGTCACATCATCTTGTATATGAAACTACCCATAATCAGCAAAGAAATTCTTTGAGCTAATCAACTAAGTAATAAGCAAAGTTATAGAACAAAATATCAATTCATGAAAATCTATCTTATATGCATACGCTGGCAAAAAATAATCTGAAAAAGAATTTCTGAGAACAATTCCATTTGTAATAATGTCAACATCAATATTTAGGAGTATATTTAATCAAGGTACAAGACTTGTTTTTATGTATGTAAAGTTGTATGTTTGAAATTACTGGAAAGTCAATTACTTTTCAAAACATCATGTATGTCAACAGCATGCCAGAAAAGCAGAGAAAACATCAAACTTCCATATAGAAGCCAAGCCTTACCCAGATCCAGTTCACCCAAAGTCCACATGTCATTTAGAGGCACTGTGGGAAGGTTATATTAGGAGCCGCTGTCCTCCGTGTTGTGGACGACCTGGATATGGTAGAAACAGTGGGATTTTTGAATTCCAATTTTCCACTTCATTCCACAAAAAAACGATTAGAACTAATAAATAAATTCAGTAAAGTTGCAAAATCAATACACAGAAACCAGTTGCATTTCTAAACACTAATAATGAACCATCAGGAAGAGAAAGAAAGCAACCCTATTTACAACTGCATCAAAAAGAACAAAATACCTGGGAATAAAGTCAACCAAGGAGGTGAAAGACCTGCACACTGAAAACTTGAAGACATTGATGAAGACATTGCAAAACACACCAATAAATCTAAAGATATCCTGTTCTCATGCAATGGAACAATTAATATTGTTAAAACATCCATGCTACCCAAAGCAGTGGACACAGTGAATGCAATCCCTCCCAAACTTCCATGGTATTTTCCCGCCAAATAGAGCAAATCCTCCTAATATCTGTGGGGAACCACAAAGGACCCCAAATAGCCAAAGAAACCTGGAAAAAAGAGAACGGGCTGGAGGCATCTCCCTCCCTGACGTCACACTCTGCTGAGAAGCTACAGTCACCAAAACAGCGTGGAACTGGCTCAAAACGGGCACAGGGACCAGAGGAACAGGACAGAGAGACCAGAATTCAACCCACACGGACGGGGTCGGTGAATTTATGACACAGGGACCAAGGACACACCAAGGAGCACGACACTCCCCACGATAAATGGTGCTGGGAAAACTGGACGCCCCATAACTCACGCTGGCTACCCTGCACACAAACCTGACCAAAAACCCAGCTTTCCACGCCAAGCCCTCCCTCGCTCACACGAAGACGGACCCCCTCAACGGTCAGTCGCCCATAGGAAGCTTCTCCCCACTTTTCCTCACCGTCTCTTCACCTTTTCCTAAGGCATCACCTGGGTCCTCAGGAAACCTAGTTCCCTAGTCAGCGTGGACGCAGCCCCACTTTGTCCTGAAGCCGAAACCCCAGCGTGTCCTAAGGAGACGGAGACCGAGCTCCTCTCAGCAGAGACGCTGAGCCTGGCGTCCTACCCGAAGGCCCCCGCCCCCGCGCCTGAGGAGGCTCAACTCCTCTCAGCTGCCATCACAATCGAGTTTGCAGAGAACGAGCATGCGCTGTGGGTCAGAGAGGCGAACTCGGCGCCACCCTGTGGTCAGTGCAGGAAGTGCAGGCCGCGCCTCCCTCACAGGTCACTGGAGGCAGCGTGCCCTACTGACAGGACTGCTGAATCCATTAAACTGGAAATTCAAACTAAAATGGAGTCTCTATCCCAAAACTTTTCTAAAAGTAGTTAAGGAACAATTAATTGGAAACCATTTGGAATGAAGTGAATGTAGATGCAAACTTTACAACTTATACCAAATTCACTCAAAGTTATTCAGAGGCAAATTTTATTTTAGTTTATAATTTATGTTTGGCTGCGTTGGGTCTTCGTTGCTGCATGTGGGCTTTCTCTAGTTGCGTCGAGCGGGGCTACTCTTCGTTGCGGTGCACGGGCTTCTCATTGCGGTGGCTTCTCTTGTGGGCGAGCACGGGCTTTAGGCGCGCAGGCTTCAGTAGTTGTGCCGCGCAGACTTGGTTGCTCTGCGGCATGTGGGAGCTTCCCGGACCAGGGCTCGAGCCCGTGTCCCCTGCATTGGCAGGCGGACTCTTAACCACTGCGTCACCAGGCAAGTCCCCACAGACAAACTTTAAATACAAAACTATTCAAGGGGCTTCCCTGGTGGCGCAGTGGTTGAGAATCTGCCTGCTAATGCAGGGGACACGGCTTCAAGCCCTGGTCTGGGAAGATCCCACATGCCGCGGAGCAACTAGGCCCGTGAGCCACAACTACTGAGCCTGCGCGTCTGGAGCCTGTGCTCCGCAACAAGAGAGGTCGCGATAGTGAGAGGCCCGAGCACTGCGATGAAGAGTGGCCCCCGCTTGCCACAACTAGAGAAAGCCTTCGCACAGAAACGAAGACCCAACGCAGCCAAAAATAAATAAATTAATTAATTAATTAAAAAAAAAAGCTGTCTCTCAAATTTAACTTCCAGAATATATTCAGGAAAAACGCATACGCCCTTTTTGGCCAACCAAAGAAGCGGGCAATGCAAATCAACACTACAAAGAGGTATCACTTCGAATCAGAAAAAAGGACCATCCTCACAAAGGGTAAAAACCAGCTATGCAGGACAAGGAGAGGAGAAAAGGGAGCCTTGTTATGCTGAAGGGGGGAATGTAAATTGCCAACGGCCACTCTGGAGAAGTGTGCTGTGTTTCCTGAAACATCTAAAAAACAGAGCTACAAAGCATAGGGCGCTTCCACTTATGGGCCTATATGTTGGAAAAACCAAAAATCCACAGGACGCAGGCACCCCGTTTACTGCTGCTATGTTTACAACAGCCTCGACTTCGTTACAACTTAAGAGTCCTTGGAAGGAAAAAACGGTGAAAGAAAATTTGGCACTTAAGCACAACGGAATATTCCTCAGCCCTGAAATCAATGAAATGAGGCCAGTTGCAGCAACTCAGGGGGACTTATGTATGGTCATTGAGAGTGAAAGAAGTTAGACAGCAAGAGAAACTTATCATAAGATATCACTTATAAAGGGAATCTAAAAATCGCCAACCATGAACTGAATTACAAACAGAACACCATCACACATTTACAAAACACACTTATGGCTGCTTAAGGAGAAAAGTGTGGTGCGGTGATGCATAAACCAGGAGGTTGAAATTGGCACAGATAGCGTTCCATACGCCAATAATGTAATCGCCAAGACATACTCATTGTTCAAGGAACTGGACTCAGCACACTCTATTCACAGAAAAAACATACATCTGACTACTAGAAACTAGAAAAGAATTTATTGAGGTCTCTCTGTAAGTGACTCAGGTGGATGTACAGCACCAAGAAACACAACATTGCAAATCAGCTACACCCCATTATAAAAATTAATTATAAAAAAAAGACAGTGAGAGAGAGAGGAATTCTTACAAAATTCAATCAGGGGCTGTGATGCAACTGGACTGACCACATCTACACCCACAGCTGAATGGGACGTAAGGCTGGACACCCTAACCCTAAACCCTAACCCTAACCCTAACCCTAACCCAACCCTAACCCTACCTTAACCCTAACCATAACCCAACACTAACCCTAACCCTAAACCTCAACCCTAACCCTAACACGTAACCCTAACCCCTAGCCCTAGCCCTAACCCTTAACCCCTAACCCCTAACCCTAACGAAGTTCACAAGTAAACTTCTCGCCCACCTGGAGAGAGTGATTTAATTTCAAAGCGTAAAGACACAATCAGGTCAGTTATTGGCCACGGGGGCTGGAGGGGCCAAGGCTAACCTGAGCTGGAGGAACGTGGGTGCCTGCCTGGATGCTCAGAGGCCAAGGGCTGTTCTGAGAGCTGCTTGGACACCCGTGCAGATGGAACAAAGGATCCGTCCAGTCCCAAGAGGGCCCCACCAGCCCTCACGAACGCAACACCAGACTTCCCTGGTGGCGCAGTGGTTAAGAATCCACCTGCCAATGCAGGGGACACGGGTTTGAGCCCTGGTCTGGGAAGATCCCACATGCCGCGGAGCAACTAAGCCGGTGTACCACAACTACTGAGCCTGCGCTCTAGAACCCGTGAGCCCCAACTGCTGAAGCCCACGTGCTTAGAGCCTGTGCTCTGCATCAAGAGAAGCCACCGCAATGAGAAGCCCCCTCTTGTCGCAACTAGAGAAAGCCTCCGTGCAGCAATGCAGACCCAACACAGCCCAAAATTAATTAATTAATTAATTAAGAGAAAAAAAAAGGCAGCCCCTGGGGGCTGGCAGACTGATGCACCAAGTCTTACATCACGTCTACTTAGTATCCTGCATGTCAGGGCCATGCTGGACCTGGGGCTGCCCAGACAGAGTGGGGCCTGCATCACCCTTCCCAGGAGGGAGGGTGGAGGGAAACCATGCATGACCTCTGAGGCTCTAAGAAACCATGACTAAGGCTGAGCTCAATTTGAAACAGTGGGTGACCGGAGCAGACATTTCATTCATGTATCAATGAGAATCCAGCACTGGAGGAGCAGAAAACAACGGCCTCACTCAACCTTGATGCTAATCCTGACATGGACCCTAACCCTAAACTCTGATCCTGACCCTAAGCCCTGACCTAACCTTAGCCTAACCCGTACCCTAAACCTGTACCTTACCCTAACCCATGCTCTACCCGCATCCTACCTGTACCCCAATTCTCACCCATACCCTAACACCCACTCTAACACAGAACCCTAACACCCTGAGACCAAAACCATAAGCCTTAACCAATAAGCAAAACCATAACCATAAGCAAACCATAAAATATATTCATTAACCATACCCATAAATAACTCATTAACCATAAAACTTAAACCATCACAGCAACCATAAACCATACACAGCCCCAACCCTCACACCAGCCCCAGCCCTAATGCTAACCCTCCAAACCACTTACACCAAGCCAAGTCTAATCAGATTATACAAATACATCTTGACAAAGAAAACTGGGGAATTCCCTGGTGGCCCAGTGGTTAGGACTCTGTGCTTTCACTGCCAAGGGCTCGGGTTCGATCCCTGACTGGGGAACTAAGATCCCACAAGCCATGGGACGTGGCCAAAATAAATAAATAATTAAAATGAAATAAAACCACTATTTTAAAAACGATTTTAAAAATACAGGAAAAAAACAAGAAAACTACCCCAGTACAACTTATAAATATGAATGTAAAAATCTATCACACAATAATGGCAACATGAAACCAACAGAACCTTAAATGGATAATGCCATAAGCAAGTATCTCTACACCAGGAATTTCAGGTTGCTCAACATAATAAAAGTAAGGAATGTATTCAACCACAATAATGGTGTGAAGTAAAAACACATAACCATATCAATTAATGCAAAAAATCTACAATGAAAATCCAGTGTTATTTCATGAAAAACACTCAAGAAAGCAGGAATAAAAGGAAATTTGTTCAATAGGGAAAAGAGTAGTACAAAAGGCCACAGCAAACATCATGCTCAACGTTAAAGGCTGAAAGATTTACTCCTGAAATCAGGAACAGGGCCAGGAAGCTGGCCTTCATCACCGTTACTCAATAGTGTACTGGAAGTTCTACCCAGAATCTTGAGGAAAGAAATAAAAGGCATCCATGGGTGAATGGAAAAATTAAAACCGTGTCTCTTCACAGAACATAGGTCACATCATCTTGTATATGAAACTACCCATAATCAGCAAAGAAATTATTTGAGCTAATCAACTAAGTAATAAGCAAAGTTATAGAACAAAATATCAATTCATGAAAATCTATCTTATATGCATACGCTGGCAAAAAATAATCTGAAAAAGAATTTCTGAGAACAATTCCATTTGTAATAATGTCAACATCAATATTTAGGAGTATATTTAATCAAGGTACAAGACTTGTTTTTATGTATGTAAAGTTGTATGTTTGAAATTACTGGAAAGTCAATTACTTTTCAAAACATCATGTATGTCAACAGCATGCCAGAAAAGCAGAGAAAACATCAAACTTCCATATAGAAGCCAAGCCTTACCCAGATCCAGTTCACCCAAAGTCCACATGTCATTTAGAGGCACTGTGGGAAGGTTATATTAGGAGCCGCTGTCCTCCGTGTTGTGGACGACCTGGATATGGTAGAAACAGTGGGATTTTTGAATTCCAATTTTCCACTTCATTCCACAAAAAAACGATTAGAACTAATAAATAAATTCAGTAAAGTTGCAAAATCAATACACAGAAACCAGTTGCATTTCTAAACACTAATAATGAACCATCAGGAAGAGAAAGAAAGCAACCCTATTTACAACTGCATCAAAAAGAACAAAATACCTGGGAATAAAGTCAACCAAGGAGGTGAAAGACCTGCACACTGAAAACTTGAAGACATTGATGAAGACATTGCAAAACACACCAATAAATCTAAAGATATCCTGTTCTCATGCAATGGAACAATTAATATTGTTAAAACATCCATGCTACCCAAAGCAGTGGACACAGTGAATGCAATCCCTCCCAAACTTCCATGGTATTTTCCCGCCAAATAGAGCAAATCCTCCTAATATCTGTGGGGAACCACAAAGGACCCCAAATAGCCAAAGAAACCTGGAAAAAAGAGAACGGGCTGGAGGCATCTCCCTCCCTGACGTCACACTCTGCTGAGAAGCTACAGTCACCAAAACAGCGTGGAACTGGCTCAAAACGGGCACAGGGACCAGAGAAACAGGACAGAGAGACCAGAATTCAACCCACACGGACGGGGTCGGTGAATTTATGACACAGGGACCAAGGACACACCAAGGAGCACGACACTCCCCACGATAAATGGTGCTGGGAAAACTGGACGCCCCATAACTCACGCTGGCTACCCTGCACACAAACCTGACCAAAAACCCAGCTTTCCACGCCAAGCCCTCCCTCGCTCACACGAAGACGGACCCCCTCAACGGTCAGTCGCCCATAGGAAGCTTCTCCCCACTTTTCCTCACCGTCTCTTCACCTTTTCCTAAGGCATCACCTGGGTCCTCAGGAAACCTAGTTCCCTAGTCAGCGTGGACGCAGCCCCACTTTGTCCTGAAGCCGAAACCCCAGCGTGTCCTAAGGAGACGGAGACCGAGCTCCTCTCAGCAGAGACGCTGAGCCTGGCGTCCTACCCGAAGGCCCCCGCCCCCGCCCCCGCCCCCGCGCCTGAGGAGGCTCAACTCCTCTCAGCTGCCATCACAATCGAGTTTGCAGAGAACGAGCATGCGCTGTGGGTCAGAGAGGCGAACTCGGCGCCACCCTGTGGTCAGTGCAGGAAGTGCAGGCCGTGCCTCCCTCACAGGTCACTGGAGGCAGCGTGCCCTACTGACAGGACTGCTGAATCCATTAAACTGGAAATTCAAACTAAAATGGAGTCTCTATCCCAAAACTTTTCTAAAAGTAGTTAAGGAACAATTAATTGGAAACCATTTGGAATGAAGTGAATGTAGATGCAAACTTTACAACTTATACCAAATTCACTCAAAGTTATTCAGAGGCAAATTTTATTTTAGTTTATAATTTATGTTTGGCTGCGTTGGGTCTTCGTTGCTGCATGTGGGCTTTCTCTAGTTGCGTCGAGCGGGGCTACTCTTCGTTGCGGTGCACGGGCTTCTCATTGCGGTGGCTTCTCTTGTGGGCGAGCACGGGCTTTAGGCGCGCAGGCTTCAGTAGTTGTGCCGCGCAGACTTGGTTGCTCTGCGGCATGTGGGAGCTTCCCGGACCAGGGCTCGAGCCCGTGTCCCCTGCATTGGCAGGCGGACTCTTAACCACTGCGTCACCAGGCAAGTCCCCACAGACAAACTTTAAATACAAAACTATTCAAGGGGCTTCCCTGGTGGCGCAGTGGTTGAGAATCTGCCTGCTAATGCAGGGGACACGGCTTCAAGCCCTGGTCTGGGAAGATCCCACATGCCGCGGAGCAACTAGGCCCGTGAGCCACAACTACTGAGCCTGCGCGTCTGGAGCCTGTGCTCCGCAACAAGAGAGGTCGCGATAGTGAGAGGCCCGAGCACTGCGATGAAGAGTGGCCCCCGCTTGCCACAACTAGAGAAAGCCTTCGCACAGAAACGAAGACCCAACGCAGCCAAAAATAAATAAATTAATTAATTAATTAAAAAAAAAAAAGCTGTCTCTCAAATTTAACTTCCAGAATATATTCAGGAAAAACGCATACGCCCTTTTTGGCCAACCAAAGAAGCGGGCAATGCAAATCAACACTACAAAGAGGTATCACTTCGAATCAGAAAAAAGGACCATCCTCACAAAGGGTAAAAACCAGCTATGCAGGACAAGGAGAGGAGAAAAGGGAGCCTTGTTATGCTGAAGGGGGGAATGTAAATTGCCAACGGCCACTCTGGAGAAGTGTGCTGTGTTTCCTGAAACATCTAAAAAACAGAGCTACAAAGCATAGGGCGCTTCCACTTATGGGCCTATATGTTGGAAAAACCAAAAATCCACAGGACGCAGGCACCCCGTTTACTGCTGCTATGTTTACAACAGCCTCGACTTCGTTACAACTTAAGAGTCCTTGGAAGGAAAAAACGGTGAAAGAAAATTTGGCACTTAAGCACAACGGAATATTCCTCAGCCCTGAAATCAATGAAATGAGGCCAGTTGCAGCAACTCAGGGGGACTTATGTATGGTCATTGAGAGTGAAAGAAGTTAGACAGCAAGAGAAACTTATCATAAGATATCACTTATAAAGGGAATCTAAAAATCGCCAACCATGAACTGAATTACAAACAGAACACCATCACACATTTACAAAACACACTTATGGCTGCTTAAGGAGAAAAGTGTGGTGCGGTGATGCATAAACCAGGAGGTTGAAATTGGCACAGATAGCGTTCCATACGCCAATAATGTAATCGCCAAGACATACTCATTGTTCAAGGAACTGGACTCAGCACACTCTATTCACAGAAAAAACATACATCTGACTACTAGAAACTAGAAAAGAATTTATTGAGGTCTCTCTGTAAGTGACTCAGGTGGATGTACAGCACCAAGAAACACAACATTGCAAATCAGCTACACCCCATTATAAAAATTAATTATAAAAAAAAAAGACAGTGAGAGAGAGAGGAATTCTTACAAAATTCAATCAGGGGCTGTGATGCAACTGGACTGACCACATCTACACCCACAGCTGAATGGGACGTAAGGCTGGACACCCTAACCCTAAACCCTAACCCTAACCCTAACCCTAACCCAACCCTAACCCTACCTTAACCCTAACCATAACCCAACACTAACCCTAACCCTAAACCTCAACCCTAACCCTAACACGTAACCCTAACCCAACCATAAGCATAACCCTAACCCCTAGCCCTAGCCCTAACCCTTAACCCCTAACCCCTAACCCTAACGAAGTTCACAAGTAAACTTCTCGCCCACCTGGAGAGAGTGATTTAATTTCAAAGCGTAAAGACACAATCAGGTCAGTAATTGGCCACGGGGGCTGGAGGGGCCAAGGCTAACCTGAGCTGGAGGAACGTGGGTGCCTGCCTGGATGCTCAGAGGCCAAGGGCTGTTCTGAGAGCTGCTTGGACACCCGTGCAGATGGAACAAAGGATCCGTCCAGTCCCATGAGGGCCCCACCAGCCCTCACGAACGCAACACCAGACTTCCCTGGTGGCGCAGTGGTTAAGAATCCACCTGCCAATGCAGGGGACACGGGTTTGAGCCCTGGTCTGGGAAGATCCCACATGCCGCGGAGCAACTAAGCCGGTGTACCACAACTACTGAGCCTGCGCTCTAGAACCCGTGAGCCCCAACTGCTGAAGCCCACGTGCTTAGAGCCTGTGCTCTGCATCAAGAGAAGCCACCGCAATGAGAAGCCCCCTCTTGTCGCAACTAGAGAAAGCCTCCGTGCAGCAATGCAGACCCAACACAGCCCAAAATTAATTAATTAATTAATTAAGAGAAAAAAAAAGGCAGCCCCTGGGGGCTGGCAGACTGATGCACCAAGTCTTACATCACGTCTACTTAGTATCCTGCATGTCAGGGCCATGCTGGACCTGGGGCTGCCCAGACAGAGTGGGGCCTGCATCACCCTTCCCAGGAGGGAGGGTGGAGGGAAACCATGCATGACCTCTGAGGCTCTAAGAAACCATGACTAAGGCTGAGCTCAATTTGAAACAGTGGGTGACCGGAGCAGACATTTCATTCATGTATCAATGAGAATCCAGCACTGGAGGAGCAGAAAACAACGGCCTCACTCAACCTTGATGCTAATCCTGACATGGACCCTAACCCTAAACTCTGATCCTGACCCTAAGCCCTGACCTAACCTTAGCCTAACCCGTACCCTAAACCTGTACCTTACCCTAACCCATGCTCTACCCGCATCCTACCTGTACCCCAATTCTCACCCATACCCTAACACCCACTCTAACACAGAACCCTAACACCCTGAGACCAAAACCATAAGCCTTAACCAATAAGCAAAACCATAACCATAAGCAAACCATAAAATATATTCATTAACCATACCCATAAATAACTCATTAACCATAAAACTTAAACCATCACAGCAACCATAAACCATACACAGCCCCAACCCTCACACCAGCCCCAGCCCTAATGCTAACCCTCCAAACCACTTACACCAAGCCAAGTCTAATCAGATTATACAAATACATCTTGACAAAGAAAACTGGGGAATTCCCTGGTGGCCCAGTGGTTAGGACTCTGTGCTTTCACTGCCAAGGGCTCGGGTTCGATCCCTGACTGGGGAACTAAGATCCCACAAGCCATGGGACGTGGCCAAAATAAATAAATAATTAAAATGAAATAAAACCACTATTTTAAAAACGATTTTAAAAATACAGGAAAAAACAAGAAAACTACCCCAGTACAACTTATAAATATGAATGTAAAAATCTATCACACAATAATGGCAACATGAAACCAACAGAACCTTAAATGGATAATGCCATAAGCAAGTATCTCTACACCAGGAATTTCAGGTTGCTCAACATAATAAAAGTAAGGAATGTATTCAACCACAATAATGGTGTGAAGTAAAAACACATAACCATATCAATTAATGAAAAAAATCTACAATGAAAATCCAGTGTTATTTCATGAAAAACACTCAAGAAAGCAGGGATAAAAGGAAATTTGTTCAATAGGGAAAAGAGTAGTACAAAAGGCCACAGCAAACATCATGCTCAACGTTAAAGGCTGAAAGATTTACTCCTGAAATCAGGAACAGGGCCAGGAAGCTGGCCTTCATCACCATTACTCAATAGTGTACTGGAAGTTCTACCCAGAATCTTGAGGAAAGAAATAAAAGGCATCCATGGGTGAATGGAAAAATTAAAACCGTGTCTCTTCACAGAACATAGGTCACATCATCTTGTATATGAAACTACCCATAATCAGCAAAGAAATTCTTTGAGCTAATCAACTAAGTAATAAGCAAAGTTATAGAACAAAATATCAATTCATGAAAATCTATCTTATATGCATACGCTGGCAAAAAATAATCTGAAAAAGAATTTCTGAGAACAATTCCATTTGTAATAATGTCAACATCAATATTTAGGAGTATATTTAATCAAGGTACAAGACTTGTTTTTATGTATGTAAAGTTGTATGTTTGAAATTACTGGAAAGTCAATTACTTTTCAAAACATCATGTATGTCAACAGCATGCCAGAAAAGCAGAGAAAACATCAAACTTCCATATAGAAGCCAAGCCTTACCCAGATCCAGTTCACCCAAAGTCCACATGTCATTTAGAGGCACTGTGGGAAGGTTATATTAGGAGCCGCTGTCCTCCGTGTTGTGGACGACCTGGATATGGTAGAAACAGTGGGATTTTTGAATTCCAATTTTCCACTTCATTCCACAAAAAAACGATTAGAACTAATAAATAAATTCAGTAAAGTTGCAAAATCAATACACAGAAACCAGTTGCATTTCTAAACACTAATAATGAACCATCAGGAAGAGAAAGAAAGCAACCCTATTTACAACTGCATCAAAAAGAACAAAATACCTGGGAATAAAGTCAACCAAGGAGGTGAAAGACCTGCACACTGAAAACTTGAAGACATTGATGAAGACATTGCAAAACACACCAATAAATCTAAAGATATCCTGTTCTCATGCAATGGAACAATTAATATTGTTAAAACATCCATGCTACCCAAAGCAGTGGACACAGTGAATGCAATCCCTCCCAAACTTCCATGGTATTTTCCCGCCAAATAGAGCAAATCCTCCTAATATCTGTGGGGAACCACAAAGGACCCCAAATAGCCAAAGAAACCTGGAAAAAAGAGAACGGGCTGGAGGCATCTCCCTCCCTGACGTCACACTCTGCTGAGAAGCTACAGTCACCAAAACAGCGTGGAACTGGCTCAAAACGGGCACAGGGACCAGAGGAACAGGACAGAGAGACCAGAATTCAACCCACACGGACGGGGTCGGTGAATTTATGACACAGGGACCAAGGACACACCAAGGAGCACGACACTCCCCACGATAAATGGTGCTGGGAAAACTGGACGCCCCATAACTCACGCTGGCTACCCTGCACACAAACCTGACCAAAAACCCAGCTTTCCACGCCAAGCCCTCCCTCGCTCACACGAAGACGGACCCCCTCAACGGTCAGTCGCCCATAGGAAGCTTCTCCCCACTTTTCCTCACCGTCTCTTCACCTTTTCCTAAGGCATCACCTGGGTCCTCAGGAAACCTAGTTCCCTAGTCAGCGTGGACGCAGCCCCACTTTGTCCTGAAGCCGAAACCCCAGCGTGTCCTAAGGAGACGGAGACCGAGCTCCTCTCAGCAGAGACGCTGAGCCTGGCGTCCTACCCGAAGGCCCCCGCCCCCGCGCCTGAGGAGGCTCAACTCCTCTCAGCTGCCATCACAATCGAGTTTGCAGAGAACGAGCATGCGCTGTGGGTCAGAGAGGCGAACTCGGCGCCACCCTGTGGTCAGTGCAGGAAGTGCAGGCCGCGCCTCCCTCACAGGTCACTGGAGGCAGCGTGCCCTACTGACAGGACTGCTGAATCCATTAAACTGGAAATTCAAACTAAAATGGAGTCTCTATCCCAAAACTTTTCTAAAAGTAGTTAAGGAACAATTAATTGGAAACCATTTGGAATGAAGTGAATGTAGATGCAAACTTTACAACTTATACCAAATTCACTCAAAGTTATTCAGAGGCAAATTTTATTTTAGTTTATAATTTATGTTTGGCTGCGTTGGGTCTTCGTTGCTGCATGTGGGCTTTCTCTAGTTGCGTCGAGCGGGGCTACTCTTCGTTGCGGTGCACGGGCTTCTCATTGCGGTGGCTTCTCTTGTGGGCGAGCACGGGCTTTAGGCGCGCAGGCTTCAGTAGTTGTGCCGCGCAGACTTGGTTGCTCTGCGGCATGTGGGAGCTTCCCGGACCAGGGCTCGAGCCCGTGTCCCCTGCATTGGCAGGCGGACTCTTAACCACTGCGTCACCAGGCAAGTCCCCACAGACAAACTTTAAATACAAAACTATTCAAGGGGCTTCCCTGGTGGCGCAGTGGTTGAGAATCTGCCTGCTAATGCAGGGGACACGGCTTCAAGCCCTGGTCTGGGAAGATCCCACATGCCGCGGAGCAACTAGGCCCGTGAGCCACAACTACTGAGCCTGCGCGTCTGGAGCCTGTGCTCCGCAACAAGAGAGGTCGCGATAGTGAGAGGCCCGAGCACTGCGATGAAGAGTGGCCCCCGCTTGCCACAACTAGAGAAAGCCTTCGCACAGAAACGAAGACCCAACGCAGCCAAAAATAAATAAATTAATTAATTAATTAAAAAAAAAAAAGCTGTCTCTCAAATTTAACTTCCAGAATATATTCAGGAAAAACGCATACGCCCTTTTTGGCCAACCAAAGAAGCGGGCAATGCAAATCAACACTACAAAGAGGTATCACTTCGAATCAGAAAAAAGGACCATCCTCACAAAGGGTAAAAACCAGCTATGCAGGACAAGGAGAGGAGAAAAGGGAGCCTTGTTATGCTGAAGGGGGGAATGTAAATTGCCAACGGCCACTCTGGAGAAGTGTGCTGTGTTTCCTGAAACATCTAAAAAACAGAGCTACAAAGCATAGGGCGCTTCCACTTATGGGCCTATATGTTGGAAAAACCAAAAATCCACAGGACGCAGGCACCCCGTTTACTGCTGCTATGTTTACAACAGCCTCGACTTCGTTACAACTTAAGAGTCCTTGGAAGGAAAAAACGGTGAAAGAAAATTTGGCACTTAAGCACAACGGAATATTCCTCAGCCCTGAAATCAATGAAATGAGGCCAGTTGCAGCAACTCAGGGGGACTTATGTATGGTCATTGAGAGTGAAAGAAGTTAGACAGCAAGAGAAACTTATCATAAGATATCACTTATAAAGGGAATCTAAAAATCGCCAACCATGAACTGAATTACAAACAGAACACCATCACACATTTACAAAACACACTTATGGCTGCTTAAGGAGAAAAGTGTGGTGCGGTGATGCATAAACCAGGAGGTTGAAATTGGCACAGATAGCGTTCCATACGCCAATAATGTAATCGCCAAGACATACTCATTGTTCAAGGAACTGGACTCAGCACACTCTATTCACAGAAAAAACATACATCTGACTACTAGAAACTAGAAAAGAATTTATTGAGGTCTCTCTGTAAGTGACTCAGGTGGATGTACAGCACCAAGAAACACAACATTGCAAATCAGCTACACCCCATTATAAAAATTAATTATAAAAAAAAAGACAGTGAGAGAGAGAGGAATTCTTACAAAATTCAATCAGGGGCTGTGATGCAACTGGACTGACCACATCTACACCCACAGCTGAATGGGACGTAAGGCTGGACACCCTAACCCTAAACCCTAACCCTAACCCTAACCCTAACCCAACCCTAACCCTACCTTAACCCTAACCATAACCCAACACTAACCCTAACCCTAAACCTCAACCCTAACCCTAACACGTAACCCTAACCCAACCATAAGCATAACCCTAACCCCTAGCCCTAGCCCTAACCCTTAACCCCTAACCCCTAACCCTAACGAAGTTCACAAGTAAACTTCTCGCCCACCTGGAGAGAGTGATTTAATTTCAAAGCGTAAAGACACAATCAGGTCAGTAATTGGCCACGGGGGCTGGAGGGGCCAAGGCTAACCTGAGCTGGAGGAACGTGGGTGCCTGCCTGGATGCTCAGAGGCCAAGGGCTGTTCTGAGAGCTGCTTGGACACCCGTGCAGATGGAACAAAGGATCCGTCCAGTCCCAAGAGGGCCCCACCAGCCCTCACGAACGCAACACCAGACTTCCCTGGTGGCGCAGTGGTTAAGAATCCACCTGCCAATGCAGGGGACACGGGTTTGAGCCCTGGTCTGGGAAGATCCCACATGCCGCGGAGCAACTAAGCCGGTGTACCACAACTACTGAGCCTGCGCTCTAGAACCCGTGAGCCCCAACTGCTGAAGCCCACGTGCTTAGAGCCTGTGCTCTGCATCAAGAGAAGCCACCGCAATGAGAAGCCCCCTCTTGTCGCAACTAGAGAAAGCCTCCGTGCAGCAATGCAGACCCAACACAGCCCAAAATTAATTAATTAATTAATTAAGAGAAAAAAAAAGGCAGCCCCTGGGGGCTGGCAGACTGATGCACCAAGTCTTACATCACGTCTACTTAGTATCCTGCATGTCAGGGCCATGCTGGACCTGGGGCTGCCCAGACAGAGTGGGGCCTGCATCACCCTTCCCAGGAGGGAGGGTGGAGGGAAACCATGCATGACCTCTGAGGCTCTAAGAAACCATGACTAAGGCTGAGCTCAATTTGAAACAGTGGGTGACCGGAGCAGACATTTCATTCATGTATCAATGAGAATCCAGCACTGGAGGAGCAGAAAACAACGGCCTCACTCAACCTTGATGCTAATCCTGACATGGACCCTAACCCTAAACTCTGATCCTGACCCTAAGCCCTGACCTAACCTTAGCCTAACCCGTACCCTAAACCTGTACCTTACCCTAACCCATGCTCTACCCGCATCCTACCTGTACCCCAATTCTCACCCATACCCTAACACCCACTCTAACACAGAACCCTAACACCCTGAGACCAAAACCATAAGCCTTAACCAATAAGCAAAACCATAACCATAAGCAAACCATAAAATATATTCATTAACCATACCCATAAATAACTCATTAACCATAAAACTTAAACCATCACAGCAACCATAAACCATACACAGCCCCAACCCTCACACCAGCCCCAGCCCTAATGCTAACCCTCCAAACCACTTACACCAAGCCAAGTCTAATCAGATTATACAAATACATCTTGACAAAGAAAACTGGGGAATTCCCTGGTGGCCCAGTGGTTAGGACTCTGTGCTTTCACTGCCAAGGGCTCGGGTTCGATCCCTGACTGGGGAACTATGATCCCACAAGCCATGGGACGTGGCCAAAATAAATAAATAATTAAAATGAAATAAAACCACTATTTTAAAAACGATTTTAAAAATACAGGAAAAAAACAAGAAAACTACCCCAGTACAACTTATAAATATGAATGTAAAAATCTATCACACAATAATAGCAACATGAAACCAACAGAACTTTAAATGGATAATGCCATAAGCAAGTATCTCTACACCAGGAATTTCAGGTTGCTCAACATATTAAAAGTAAGCAATGTATTCAACCACAATAATGGTGTGAAGCAAAAACACATACCCATATCAATTATTGCAAAAAATCTACAATGAAAATCCAGTGTTATTTCATGAAAAACACTCAAGAAAGCAGGAATAAAAGTAAATTGGTTCAATAGGGAAAAGAGTAGTACAAAAAGCCACAGCAAACATCATGCTCAACGTTAAAGACTGAAAGATTTACTCCTGAAATCAGGAACAGGGCCAGGAAGCTGCCCTTCATAACTGTTACTCAATAGTGTACTGGAAGTTCTACCCAGAATCTTGAGGAAAGAAATAAAAGGCATCCATGGGTGAATGGAAAAATTAAAACCGTGTCTCTTCACAGAACATAGGTCACATCATCTTATATATGAAACTACCTATAATCAGCAAAGAAATTATTTGAGCCAATCAACTAAGTAATAAGCAAAGTTATAGAACAAAATATCAATTCATGAAAATCTATCTTATATGCATACGCTGGCAAAAAATAATCTGAAAAAGAATTTCTGAGAACAATTCCATTTGTAATAATGTCAACATCAATATTTAGGAGTATATTTAATCAAGGTACAAGACTTGTTTTTATGTATGTAAAGTTGTATGCTTGAAATTACTGGAAAGTCAATTACTTTTCAAAACATCATGTATGTCAACAGCATGCCAGAAAAGCAGAGAAAACATCAAACTTCCATATAGAAGCCAAGCCTTACCCAGATCCAGTTCACCCAAAGTCCACATGTCATTTAGAGGCACTGTGGGAAGGTTATATTAGGAGCCGCTGTCCTCCGTGTTGTGGACGACCTGGATATGGTAGAAACAGTGGGATTTTTGAATTCCAATTTTCCACTTCATTCCACAAAAAAACGATTAGAACTAATAAATAAATTCAGTAAAGTTGCAAAATCAATACACAGAAACCAGTTGCATTTCTAAACACTAATAATGAACCATCAGGAAGAGAAAGAAAGCAACCCTATTTACAACTGCATCAAAAAGAACAAAATACCTGGGAATAAAGTCAACCAAGGAGGTGAAAGACCTGCACACTGAAAACTTGAAGACATTGATGAAGACATTGCAAAACACACCAATAAATCTAAAGATATCCTGTTCTCATGCAATGGAACAATTAATATTGTTAAAACATCCATGCTACCCAAAGCAGTGGACACAGTGAATGCAATCCCTCCCAAACTTCCATGGTATTTTCCCGCCAAATAGAGCAAATCCTCCTAATATCTGTGGGGAACCACAAAGGACCCCAAATAGCCAAAGAAACCTGGAAAAAAGAGAACGGGCTGGAGGCATCTCCCTCCCTGACGTCACACTCTGCTGAGAAGCTACAGTCACCAAAACAGCGTGGAACTGGCTCAAAACGGGCACAGGGACCAGAGGAACAGGACAGAGAGACCAGAATTCAACCCACACGGACGGGGTCGGTGAATTTATGACACAGGGACCAAGGACACACCAAGGAGCACGACACTCCCCACGATAAATGGTGCTGGGAAAACTGGACGCCCCATAACTCACGCTGGCTACCCTGCACACAAACCTGACCAAAAACCCAGCTTTCCACGCCAAGCCCTCCCTCGCTCACACGAAGACGGACCCCCTCAACGGTCAGTCGCCCATAGGAAGCTTCTCCCCACTTTTCCTCACCGTCTCTTCACCTTTTCCTAAGGCATCACCTGGGTCCTCAGGAAACCTAGTTCCCTAGTCAGCGTGGACGCAGCCCCACTTTGTCCTGAAGCCGAAACCCCAGCGTGTCCTAAGGAGACGGAGACCGAGCTCCTCTCAGCAGAGACGCTGAGCCTGGCGTCCTACCCGAAGGCCCCCGCCCCCGCCCCCGCCCCCGCGCCTGAGGAGGCTCAACTCCTCTCAGCTGCCGTCACAATCGAGTTTGCAGAGAACGAGCATGCGCTGTGGGTCAGAGAGGCGAACTCGGCGCCACCCTGTGGTCAGTGCAGGAAGTGCAGGCCGCGCCTCCCTCACAGGTCACTGGAGGCAGCGTGCCCTACTGACAGGACTGCTGAATCCATTAAACTGGAAATTCAAACTAAAATGGAGTCTCTATCCCAAAACTTTTCTAAAAGTAGTTAAGGAACAATTAATTGGAAACCATTTGGAATGAAGTGAATGTAGATGCAAACTTTACAACTTATACCAAATTCACTCAAAGTTATTCAGAGGCAAATTTTATTTTAGTTTATAATTTATGTTTGGCTGCGTTGGGTCTTCGTTGCTGCATGTGGGCTTTCTCTAGTTGCGTCGAGCGGGGCTACTCTTCGTTGCGGTGCACGGGCTTCTCATTGCGGTGGCTTCTCTTGTGGGCGAGCACGGGCTTTAGGCGCGCAGGCTTCAGTAGTTGTGCCGCGCAGACTTGGTTGCTCTGCGGCATGTGGGAGCTTCCCGGACCAGGGCTCGAGACCGTGTCCCCTGCATTGGCAGGCGGACTCTTAACCACTGCGTCACCAGGCAAGTCCCCACAGACAAACTTTAAATACAAAACTATTCAAGGGGCTTCCCTGGTGGCGCAGTGGTTGAGAATCTGCCTGCTAATGCAGGGGACACGGCTTCAAGCCCTGGTCTGGGAAGATCCCACATGCCGCGGAGCAACTAGGCCCGTGAGCCACAACTACTGAGCCTGCGCGTCTGGAGCCTGTGCTCCGCAACAAGAGAGGTCGCGATAGTGAGAGGCCCGAGCACTGCGATGAAGAGTGGCCCCCGCTTGCCACAACTAGAGAAAGCCTTCACACAGAAACGAAGACCCAACGCAGCCAAAAATAAATAAATTAATTAATTAATTAAAAAAAAAAAAGCTGTCTCTCAAATTTAACTTCCAGAATATATTCAGGAAAAACGCATACGCCCTTTTTGGCCAACCAAAGAAGCGGGCAATGCAAATCAACACTACAAAGAGGTATCACTTCGAATCAGAAAAAAGGACCATCCTCACAAAGGGTAAAAACCAGCTATGCAGGACAAGGAGAGGAGAAAAGGGAGCCTTGTTATGCTGAAGGGGGGAATGTAAATTGCCAACGGCCACTCTGGAGAAGTGTGCTGTGTTTCCTGAAACATCTAAAAAACAGAGCTACAAAGCATAGGGCGCTTCCACTTATGGGCCTATATGTTGGAAAAACCAAAAATCCACAGGACGCAGGCACCCCGTTTACTGCTGCTATGTTTACAACAGCCTCGACTTCGTTACAACTTAAGAGTCCTTGGAAGGAAAAAACGGTGAAAGAAAATTTGGCACTTAAGCACAACGGAATATTCCTCAGCCCTGAAATCAATGAAATGAGGCCAGTTGCAGCAACTCAGGGGGACTTATGTATGGTCATTGAGAGTGAAAGAAGTTAGACAGCAAGAGAAACTTATCATAAGATATCACTTATAAAGGGAATCTAAAAATCGCCAACCATGAACTGAATTACAAACAGAACACCATCACACATTTACAAAACACACTTATGGCTGCTTAAGGAGAAAAGTGTGGTGCGGTGATGCATAAACCAGGAGGTTGAAATTGGCACAGATAGCGTTCCATACGCCAATAATGTAATCGCCAAGACATACTCATTGTTCAAGGAACTGGACTCAGCACACTCTATTCACAGAAAAAACATACATCTGACTACTAGAAACTAGAAAAGAATTTATTGAGGTCTCTCTGTAAGTGACTCAGGTGGATGTACAGCACCAAGAAACACAACATTGCAAATCAGCTACACCCCATTATAAAAATTAATTATAAAAAAAAAGACAGTGAGAGAGAGAGGAATTCTTACAAAATTCAATCAGGGGCTGTGATGCAACTGGACTGACCACATCTACACCCACAGCTGAATGGGACGTAAGGCTGGACACCCTAACCCTAAACCCTAACCCTAACCCTAACCCTAACCCAACCCTAACCCTACCTTAACCCTAACCATAACCCAACACTAACCCTAACCCTAAACCTCAACCCTAACCCTAACCCGTAACCCTAACCCAACCATAAGCATAACCCTAACCCCTAGCCCTAGCCCTAACCCTTAACCCCTAACCCCTAACCCTAACGAAGTTCACAAGTAAACTTCTCGCCCACCTGGAGAGAGTGATTTAATTTCAAAGCGTAAAGACACAATCAGGTCAGTAATTGGCCACGGGGGCTGGAGGGGCCAAGGCTAACCTGAGCTGGAGGAACGTGGGTGCCTGCCTGGATGCTCAGAGGCCAAGGGCTGTTCTGAGAGCTGCTTGGACACCCGTGCAGATGGAACAAAGGATCCGTCCAGTCCCAAGAGGGCCCCACCAGCCCTCACGAACGCAACACCAGACTTCCCTGGTGGCGCAGTGGTTAAGAATCCACCTGCCAATGCAGGGGACACGGGTTTGAGCCCTGGTCTGGGAAGATCCCACATGCCGCGGAGCAACTAAGCCGGTGTACCACAACTACTGAGCCTGCGCTCTAGAACCCGTGAGCCCCAACTGCTGAAGCCCACGTGCTTAGAGCCTGTGCTCTGCATCAAGAGAAGCCACCGCAATGAGAAGCCCCCTCTTGTCGCAACTAGAGAAAGCCTCCGTGCAGCAATGCAGACCCAACACAGCCCAAAATTAATTAATTAATTAATTAAGAGAAAAAAAAAGGCAGCCCCTGGGGGCTGGCAGACTGATGCACCAAGTCTTACATCACGTCTACTTAGTATCCTGCATGTCAGGGCCATGCTGGACCTGGGGCTGCCCAGACAGAGTGGGGCCTGCATCACCCTTCCCAGGAGGGAGGGTGGAGGGAAACCATGCATGACCTCTGAGGCTCTAAGAAACCATGACTAAGGCTGAGCTCAATTTGAAACAGTGGGTGACCGGAGCAGACATTTCATTCATGTATCAATGAGAATCCAGCACTGGAGGAGCAGAAAACAACGGCCTCACTCAACCTTGATGCTAATCCTGACATGGACCCTAACCCTAAACTCTGATCCTGACCCTAAGCCCTGACCTAACCTTAGCCTAACCCGTACCCTAAACCTGTACCTTACCCTAACCCATGCTCTACCCGCATCCTACCTGTACCCCAATTCTCACCCATACCCTAACACCCACTCTAACACAGAACCCTAACACCCTGAGACCAAAACCATAAGCCTTAACCAATAAGCAAAACCATAACCATAAGCAAACCATAAAATATATTCATTAACCATACCCATAAATAACTCATTAACCATAAAACTTAAACCATCACAGCAACCATAAACCATACACAGCCCCAACCCTCACACCAGCCCCAGCCCTAATGCTAACCCTCCAAACCACTTACACCAAGCCAAGTCTAATCAGATTATACAAATACATCTTGACAAAGAAAACTGGGGAATTCCCTGGTGGCCCAGTGGTTAGGACTCTGTGCTTTCACTGCCAAGGGCTCGGGTTCGATCCCTGACTGGGGAACTATGATCCCACAAGCCATGGGACGTGGCCAAAATAAATAAATAATTAAAATGAAATAAAACCACTATTTTAAAAACGATTTTAAAAATACAGGAAAAAAACAAGAAAACTACCCCAGTACAACTTATAAATATGAATGTAAAAATCTATCACACAATAATAGCAACATGAAACCAACAGAACTTTAAATGGATAATGCCATAAGCAAGTATCTCTACACCAGGAATTTCAGGTTGCTCAACATATTAAAAGTAAGCAATGTATTCAACCACAATAATGGTGTGAAGCAAAAACACATACCCATATCAATTATTGCAAAAAATCTACAATGAAAATCCAGTGTTATTTCATGAAAAACACTCAAGAAAGCAGGAATAAAAGTAAATTGGTTCAATAGGGAAAAGAGTAGTACAAAAAGCCACAGCAAACATCATGCTCAACGTTAAAGACTGAAAGATTTACTCCTGAAATCAGGAACAGGGCCAGGAAGCTGCCCTTCATAACTGTTACTCAATAGTGTACTGGAAGTTCTACCCAGAATCTTGAGGAAAGAAATAAAAGGCATCCATGGGTGAATGGAAAAATTAAAACCGTGTCTCTTCACAGAACATAGGTCACATCATCTTATATATGAAACTACCTATAATCAGCAAAGAAATTATTTGAGCCAATCAACTAAGTAATAAGCAAAGTTATAGAACAAAATATCAATTCATGAAAATCTATCTTATATGCATACGCTGGCAAAAAATAATCTGAAAAAGAATTTCTGAGAACAATTCCATTTGTAATAATGTCAACATCAATATTTAGGAGTATATTTAATCAAGGTACAAGACTTGTTTTTATGTATGTAAAGTTGTATGCTTGAAATTACTGGAAAGTCAATTACTTTTCAAAACATCATGTATGTCAACAGCATGCCAGAAAAGCAGAGAAAACATCAAACTTCCATATAGAAGCCAAGCCTTACCCAGATCCAGTTCACCCAAAGTCCACATGTCATTTAGAGGCACTGTGGGAAGGTTATATTAGGAGCCGCTGTCCTCCGTGTTGTGGACGACCTGGATATGGTAGAAACAGTGGGATTTTTGAATTCCAATTTTCCACTTCATTCCACAAAAAAACGATTAGAACTAATAAATAAATTCAGTAAAGTTGCAAAATCAATACACAGAAACCAGTTGCATTTCTAAACACTAATAATGAACCATCAGGAAGAGAAAGAAAGCAACCCTATTTACAACTGCATCAAAAAGAACAAAATACCTGGGAATAAAGTCAACCAAGGAGGTGAAAGACCTGCACACTGAAAACTTGAAGACATTGATGAAGACATTGCAAAACACACCAATAAATCTAAAGATATCCTGTTCTCATGCAATGGAACAATTAATATTGTTAAAACATCCATGCTACCCAAAGCAGTGGACACAGTGAATGCAATCCCTCCCAAACTTCCATGGTATTTTCCCGCCAAATAGAGCAAATCCTCCTAATATCTGTGGGGAACCACAAAGGACCCCAAATAGCCAAAGAAACCTGGAAAAAAGAGAACGGGCTGGAGGCATCTCCCTCCCTGACGTCACACTCTGCTGAGAAGCTACAGTCACCAAAACAGCGTGGAACTGGCTCAAAACGGGCACAGGGACCAGAGGAACAGGACAGAGAGACCAGAATTCAACCCACACGGACGGGGTCGGTGAATTTATGACACAGGGACCAAGGACACACCAAGGAGCACGACACTCCCCACGATAAATGGTGCTGGGAAAACTGGACGCCCCATAACTCACGCTGGCTACCCTGCACACAAACCTGACCAAAAACCCAGCTTTCCACGCCAAGCCCTCCCTCGCTCACACGAAGACGGACCCCCTCAACGGTCAGTCGCCCATAGGAAGCTTCTCCCCACTTTTCCTCACCGTCTCTTCACCTTTTCCTAAGGCATCACCTGGGTCCTCAGGAAACCTAGTTCCCTAGTCAGCGTGGACGCAGCCCCACTTTGTCCTGAAGCCGAAACCCCAGCGTGTCCTAAGGAGACGGAGACCGAGCTCCTCTCAGCAGAGACGCTGAGCCTGGCGTCCTACCCGAAGGCCCCCGCCCCCGCCCCCGCCCCCGCGCCTGAGGAGGCTCAACTCCTCTCAGCTGCCATCACAATCGAGTTTGCAGAGAACGAGCATGCGCTGTGGGTCAGAGAGGCGAACTCGGCGCCACCCTGTGGTCAGTGCAGGAAGTGCAGGCCGTGCCTCCCTCACAGGTCACTGGAGGCAGCGTGCCCTACTGACAGGACTGCTGAATCCATTAAACTGGAAATTCAAACTAAAATGGAGTCTCTATCCCAAAACTTTTCTAAAAGTAGTTAAGGAACAATTAATTGGAAACCATTTGGAATGAAGTGAATGTAGATGCAAACTTTACAACTTATACCAAATTCACTCAAAGTTATTCAGAGGCAAATTTTATTTTAGTTTATAATTTATGTTTGGCTGCGTTGGGTCTTCGTTGCTGCATGTGGGCTTTCTCTAGTTGCGTCGAGCGGGGCTACTCTTCGTTGCGGTGCACGGGCTTCTCATTGCGGTGGCTTCTCTTGTGGGCGAGCACGGGCTTTAGGCGCGCAGGCTTCAGTAGTTGTGCCGCGCAGACTTGGTTGCTCTGCGGCATGTGGGAGCTTCCCGGACCAGGGCTCGAGCCCGTGTCCCCTGCATTGGCAGGCGGACTCTTAACCACTGCGTCACCAGGCAAGTCCCCACAGACAAACTTTAAATACAAAACTATTCAAGGGGCTTCCCTGGTGGCGCAGTGGTTGAGAATCTGCCTGCTAATGCAGGGGACACGGCTTCAAGCCCTGGTCTGGGAAGATCCCACATGCCGCGGAGCAACTAGGCCCGTGAGCCACAACTACTGAGCCTGCGCGTCTGGAGCCTGTGCTCCGCAACAAGAGAGGTCGCGATAGTGAGAGGCCCGAGCACTGCGATGAAGAGTGGCCCCCGCTTGCCACAACTAGAGAAAGCCTTCGCACAGAAACGAAGACCCAACGCAGCCAAAAATAAATAAATTAATTAATTAATTAAAAAAAAAAAAGCTGTCTCTCAAATTTAACTTCCAGAATATATTCAGGAAAAACGCATACGCCCTTTTTGGCCAACCAAAGAAGCGGGCAATGCAAATCAACACTACAAAGAGGTATCACTTCGAATCAGAAAAAAGGACCATCCTCACAAAGGGTAAAAACCAGCTATGCAGGACAAGGAGAGGAGAAAAGGGAGCCTTGTTATGCTGAAGGGGGGAATGTAAATTGCCAACGGCCACTCTGGAGAAGTGTGCTGTGTTTCCTGAAACATCTAAAAAACAGAGCTACAAAGCATAGGGCGCTTCCACTTATGGGCCTATATGTTGGAAAAACCAAAAATCCACAGGACGCAGGCACCCCGTTTACTGCTGCTATGTTTACAACAGCCTCGACTTCGTTACAACTTAAGAGTCCTTGGAAGGAAAAAACGGTGAAAGAAAATTTGGCACTTAAGCACAACGGAATATTCCTCAGCCCTGAAATCAATGAAATGAGGCCAGTTGCAGCAACTCAGGGGGACTTATGTATGGTCATTGAGAGTGAAAGAAGTTAGACAGCAAGAGAAACTTATCATAAGATATCACTTATAAAGGGAATCTAAAAATCGCCAACCATGAACTGAATTACAAACAGAACACCATCACACATTTACAAAACACACTTATGGCTGCTTAAGGAGAAAAGTGTGGTGCGGTGATGCATAAACCAGGAGGTTGAAATTGGCACAGATAGCGTTCCATACGCCAATAATGTAATCGCCAAGACATACTCATTGTTCAAGGAACTGGACTCAGCACACTCTATTCACAGAAAAAACATACATCTGACTACTAGAAACTAGAAAAGAATTTATTGAGGTCTCTCTGTAAGTGACTCAGGTGGATGTACAGCACCAAGAAACACAACATTGCAAATCAGCTACACCCCATTATAAAAATTAATTATAAAAAAAAAAGACAGTGAGAGAGAGAGGAATTCTTACAAAATTCAATCAGGGGCTGTGATGCAACTGGACTGACCACATCTACACCCACAGCTGAATGGGACGTAAGGCTGGACACCCTAACCCTAAACCCTAACCCTAACCCTAACCCTAACCCAACCCTAACCCTACCTTAACCCTAACCATAACCCAACACTAACCCTAACCCTAAACCTCAACCCTAACCCTAACACGTAACCCTAACCCAACCATAAGCATAACCCTAACCCCTAGCCCTAGCCCTAACCCTTAACCCCTAACCCCTAACCCTAACGAAGTTCACAAGTAAACTTCTCGCCCACCTGGAGAGAGTGATTTAATTTCAAAGCGTAAAGACACAATCAGGTCAGTAATTGGCCACGGGGGCTGGAGGGGCCAAGGCTAACCTGAGCTGGAGGAACGTGGGTGCCTGCCTGGATGCTCAGAGGCCAAGGGCTGTTCTGAGAGCTGCTTGGACACCCGTGCAGATGGAACAAAGGATCCGTCCAGTCCCATGAGGGCCCCACCAGCCCTCACGAACGCAACACCAGACTTCCCTGGTGGCGCAGTGGTTAAGAATCCACCTGCCAATGCAGGGGACACGGGTTTGAGCCCTGGTCTGGGAAGATCCCACATGCCGCGGAGCAACTAAGCCGGTGTACCACAACTACTGAGCCTGCGCTCTAGAACCCGTGAGCCCCAACTGCTGAAGCCCACGTGCTTAGAGCCTGTGCTCTGCATCAAGAGAAGCCACCGCAATGAGAAGCCCCCTCTTGTCGCAACTAGAGAAAGCCTCCGTGCAGCAATGCAGACCCAACACAGCCCAAAATTAATTAATTAATTAATTAAGAGAAAAAAAAAGGCAGCCCCTGGGGGCTGGCAGACTGATGCACCAAGTCTTACATCACGTCTACTTAGTATCCTGCATGTCAGGGCCATGCTGGACCTGGGGCTGCCCAGACAGAGTGGGGCCTGCATCACCCTTCCCAGGAGGGAGGGTGGAGGGAAACCATGCATGACCTCTGAGGCTCTAAGAAACCATGACTAAGGCTGAGCTCAATTTGAAACAGTGGGTGACCGGAGCAGACATTTCATTCATGTATCAATGAGAATCCAGCACTGGAGGAGCAGAAAACAACGGCCTCACTCAACCTTGATGCTAATCCTGACATGGACCCTAACCCTAAACTCTGATCCTGACCCTAAGCCCTGACCTAACCTTAGCCTAACCCGTACCCTAAACCTGTACCTTACCCTAACCCATGCTCTACCCGCATCCTACCTGTACCCCAATTCTCACCCATACCCTAACACCCACTCTAACACAGAACCCTAACACCCTGAGACCAAAACCATAAGCCTTAACCAATAAGCAAAACCATAACCATAAGCAAACCATAAAATATATTCATTAACCATACCCATAAATAACTCATTAACCATAAAACTTAAACCATCACAGCAACCATAAACCATACACAGCCCCAACCCTCACACCAGCCCCAGCCCTAATGCTAACCCTCCAAACCACTTACACCAAGCCAAGTCTAATCAGATTATACAAATACATCTTGACAAAGAAAACTGGGGAATTCCCTGGTGGCCCAGTGGTTAGGACTCTGTGCTTTCACTGCCAAGGGCTCGGGTTCGATCCCTGACTGGGGAACTAAGATCCCACAAGCCATGGGACGTGGCCAAAATAAATAAATAATTAAAATGAAATAAAACCACTATTTTAAAAACGATTTTAAAAATACAGGAAAAAACAAGAAAACTACCCCAGTACAACTTATAAATATGAATGTAAAAATCTATCACACAATAATGGCAACATGAAACCAACAGAACCTTAAATGGATAATGCCATAAGCAAGTATCTCTACACCAGGAATTTCAGGTTGCTCAACATAATAAAAGTAAGGAATGTATTCAACCACAATAATGGTGTGAAGTAAAAACACATAACCATATCAATTAATGAAAAAAATCTACAATGAAAATCCAGTGTTATTTCATGAAAAACACTCAAGAAAGCAGGGATAAAAGGAAATTTGTTCAATAGGGAAAAGAGTAGTACAAAAGGCCACAGCAAACATCATGCTCAACGTTAAAGGCTGAAAGATTTACTCCTGAAATCAGGAACAGGGCCAGGAAGCTGGCCTTCATCACCATTACTCAATAGTGTACTGGAAGTTCTACCCAGAATCTTGAGGAAAGAAATAAAAGGCATCCATGGGTGAATGGAAAAATTAAAACCGTGTCTCTTCACAGAACATAGGTCACATCATCTTGTATATGAAACTACCCATAATCAGCAAAGAAATTCTTTGAGCTAATCAACTAAGTAATAAGCAAAGTTATAGAACAAAATATCAATTCATGAAAATCTATCTTATATGCATACGCTGGCAAAAAATAATCTGAAAAAGAATTTCTGAGAACAATTCCATTTGTAATAATGTCAACATCAATATTTAGGAGTATATTTAATCAAGGTACAAGACTTGTTTTTATGTATGTAAAGTTGTATGTTTGAAATTACTGGAAAGTCAATTACTTTTCAAAACATCATGTATGTCAACAGCATGCCAGAAAAGCAGAGAAAACATCAAACTTCCATATAGAAGCCAAGCCTTACCCAGATCCAGTTCACCCAAAGTCCACATGTCATTTAGAGGCACTGTGGGAAGGTTATATTAGGAGCCGCTGTCCTCCGTGTTGTGGACGACCTGGATATGGTAGAAACAGTGGGATTTTTGAATTCCAATTTTCCACTTCATTCCACAAAAAAACGATTAGAACTAATAAATAAATTCAGTAAAGTTGCAAAATCAATACACAGAAACCAGTTGCATTTCTAAACACTAATAATGAACCATCAGGAAGAGAAAGAAAGCAACCCTATTTACAACTGCATCAAAAAGAACAAAATACCTGGGAATAAAGTCAACCAAGGAGGTGAAAGACCTGCACACTGAAAACTTGAAGACATTGATGAAGACATTGCAAAACACACCAATAAATCTAAAGATATCCTGTTCTCATGCAATGGAACAATTAATATTGTTAAAACATCCATGCTACCCAAAGCAGTGGACACAGTGAATGCAATCCCTCCCAAACTTCCATGGTATTTTCCCGCCAAATAGAGCAAATCCTCCTAATATCTGTGGGGAACCACAAAGGACCCCAAATAGCCAAAGAAACCTGGAAAAAAGAGAACGGGCTGGAGGCATCTCCCTCCCTGACGTCACACTCTGCTGAGAAGCTACAGTCACCAAAACAGCGTGGAACTGGCTCAAAACGGGCACAGGGACCAGAGGAACAGGACAGAGAGACCAGAATTCAACCCACACGGACGGGGTCGGTGAATTTATGACACAGGGACCAAGGACACACCAAGGAGCACGACACTCCCCACGATAAATGGTGCTGGGAAAACTGGACGCCCCATAACTCACGCTGGCTACCCTGCACACAAACCTGACCAAAAACCCAGCTTTCCACGCCAAGCCCTCCCTCGCTCACACGAAGACGGACCCCCTCAACGGTCAGTCGCCCATAGGAAGCTTCTCCCCACTTTTCCTCACCGTCTCTTCACCTTTTCCTAAGGCATCACCTGGGTCCTCAGGAAACCTAGTTCCCTAGTCAGCGTGGACGCAGCCCCACTTTGTCCTGAAGCCGAAACCCCAGCGTGTCCTAAGGAGACGGAGACCGAGCTCCTCTCAGCAGAGACGCTGAGCCTGGCGTCCTACCCGAAGGCCCCCGCCCCCGCCCCCGCCCCCGCGCCTGAGGAGGCTCAACTCCTCTCAGCTGCCGTCACAATCGAGTTTGCAGAGAACGAGCATGCGCTGTGGGTCAGAGAGGCGAACTCGGCGCCACCCTGTGGTCAGTGCAGGAAGTGCAGGCCGCGCCTCCCTCACAGGTCACTGGAGGCAGCGTGCCCTACTGACAGGACTGCTGAATCCATTAAACTGGAAATTCAAACTAAAATGGAGTCTCTATCCCAAAACTTTTCTAAAAGTAGTTAAGGAACAATTAATTGGAAACCATTTGGAATGAAGTGAATGTAGATGCAAACTTTACAACTTATACCAAATTCACTCAAAGTTATTCAGAGGCAAATTTTATTTTAGTTTATAATTTATGTTTGGCTGCGTTGGGTCTTCGTTGCTGCATGTGGGCTTTCTCTAGTTGCGTCGAGCGGGGCTACTCTTCGTTGCGGTGCACGGGCTTCTCATTGCGGTGGCTTCTCTTGTGGGCGAGCACGGGCTTTAGGCGCGCAGGCTTCAGTAGTTGTGCCGCGCAGGCTTGGTTGCTCTGCGGCATGTGGGAGCTTCCCGGACCAGGGCTCGAGCCCGTGTCCCCTGCATTGGCAGGCGGACTCTTAACCACTGCGTCACCAGGCAAGTCCCCACAGACAAACTTTAAATACAAAACTATTCAAGGGGCTTCCCTGGTGGCGCAGTGGTTGAGAATCTGCCTGCTAATGCAGGGGACACGGCTTCAAGCCCTGGTCTGGGAAGATCCCACATGCCGCGGAGCAACTAGGCCCGTGAGCCACAACTACTGAGCCTGCGCGTCTGGAGCCTGTGCTCCGCAACAAGAGAGGTCGCGATAGTGAGAGGCCCGAGCACTGCGATGAAGAGTGGCCCCCGCTTGCCACAACTAGAGAAAGCCTTCGCACAGAAACGAAGACCCAACGCAGCCAAAAATAAATAAATTAATTAATTAATTAAAAAAAAAAAAGCTGTCTCTCAAATTTAACTTCCAGAATATATTCAGGAAAAACGCATACGCCCTTTTTGGCCAACCAAAGAAGCGGGCAATGCAAATCAACACTACAAAGAGGTATCACTTCGAATCAGAAAAAAGGACCATCCTCACAAAGGGTAAAAACCAGCTATGCAGGACAAGGAGAGGAGAAAAGGGAGCCTTGTTATGCTGAAGGGGGGAATGTAAATTGCCAAGGCCACTCTGGAGAAGTGTGCTGTGTTTCCTGAAACATCTAAAAAACAGAGCTACAAAGCATAGGGCGCTTCCACTTATGGGCCTATATGTTGGAAAAACCAAAAATCCACAGGACGCAGGCACCCCGTTTACTGCTGCTATGTTTACAACAGCCTCGACTTCGTTACAACTTAAGAGTCCTTGGAAGGAAAAAACGGTGAAAGAAAATTTGGCACTTAAGCACAACGGAATATTCCTCAGCCCTGAAATCAATGAAATGAGGCCAGTTGCAGCAACTCAGGGGGACTTATGTATGGTCATTGAGAGTGAAAGAAGTTAGACAGCAAGAGAAACTTATCATAAGATATCACTTATAAAGGGAATCTAAAAATCGCCAACCATGAACTGAATTACAAACAGAACACCATCACACATTTACAAAACACACTTATGGCTGCTTAAGGAGAAAAGTGTGGTGCGGTGATGCATAAACCAGGAGGTTGAAATTGGCACAGATAGCGTTCCATACGCCAATAATGTAATCGCCAAGACATACTCATTGTTCAAGGAACTGGACTCAGCACACTCTATTCACAGAAAAAACATACATCTGACTACTAGAAACTAGAAAAGAATTTATTGAGGTCTCTCTGTAAGTGACTCAGGTGGATGTACAGCACCAAGAAACACAACATTGCAAATCAGCTACACCCCATTATAAAAATTAATTATAAAAAAAAAAGACAGTGAGAGAGAGAGGAATTCTTACAAAATTCAATCAGGGGCTGTGATGCAACTGGACTGACCACATCTACACCCACAGCTGAATGGGACGTAAGGCTGGACACCCTAACCCTAAACCCTAACCCTAACCCTAACCCTAACCCAACCCTAACCCTACCTTAACCCTAACCATAACCCAACACTAACCCTAACCCTAAACCTCAACCCTAACCCTAACACGTAACCCTAACCCAACCATAAGCATAACCCTAACCCCTAGCCCTAGCCCTAACCCTTAACCCCTAACCCCTAACCCTAACGAAGTTCACAAGTAAACTTCTCGCCCACCTGGAGAGAGTGATTTAATTTCAAAGCGTAAAGACACAATCAGGTCAGTAATTGGCCACGGGGGCTGGAGGGGCCAAGGCTAACCTGAGCTGGAGGAACGTGGGTGCCTGCCTGGATGCTCAGAGGCCAAGGGCTGTTCTGAGAGCTGCTTGGACACCCGTGCAGATGGAACAAAGGATCCGTCCAGTCCCATGAGGGCCCCACCAGCCCTCACGAACGCAACACCAGACTTCCCTGGTGGCGCAGTGGTTAAGAATCCACCTGCCAATGCAGGGGACACGGGTTTGAGCCCTGGTCTGGGAAGATCCCACATGCCGCGGAGCAACTAAGCCGGTGTACCACAACTACTGAGCCTGCGCTCTAGAACCCGTGAGCCCCAACTGCTGAAGCCCACGTGCTTAGAGCCTGTGCTCTGCATCAAGAGAAGCCACCGCAATGAGAAGCCCCCTCTTGTCGCAACTAGAGAAAGCCTCCGTGCAGCAATGCAGACCCAACACAGCCCAAAATTAATTAATTAATTAATTAAGAGAAAAAAAAAGGCAGCCCCTGGGGGCTGGCAGACTGATGCACCAAGTCTTACATCACGTCTACTTAGTATCCTGCATGTCAGGGCCATGCTGGACCTGGGGCTGCCCAGACAGAGTGGGGCCTGCATCACCCTTCCCAGGAGGGAGGGTGGAGGGAAACCATGCATGACCTCTGAGGCTCTAAGAAACCATGACTAAGGCTGAGCTCAATTTGAAACAGTGGGTGACCGGAGCAGACATTTCATTCATGTATCAATGAGAATCCAGCACTGGAGGAGCAGAAAACAACGGCCTCACTCAACCTTGATGCTAATCCTGACATGGACCCTAACCCTAAACTCTGATCCTGACCCTAAGCCCTGACCTAACCTTAGCCTAACCCGTACCCTAAACCTGTACCTTACCCTAACCCATGCTCTACCCGCATCCTACCTGTACCCCAATTCTCACCCATACCCTAACACCCACTCTAACACAGAACCCTAACACCCTGAGACCAAAACCATAAGCCTTAACCAATAAGCAAAACCATAACCATAAGCAAACCATAAAATATATTCATTAACCATACCCATAAATAACTCATTAACCATAAAACTTAAACCATCACAGCAACCATAAACCATACACAGCCCCAACCCTCACACCAGCCCCAGCCCTAATGCTAACCCTCCAAACCACTTACACCAAGCCAAGTCTAATCAGATTATACAAATACATCTTGACAAAGAAAACTGGGGAATTCCCTGGTGGCCCAGTGGTTAGGACTCTGTGCTTTCACTGCCAAGGGCTCGGGTTCGATCCCTGACTGGGGAACTAAGATCCCACAAGCCATGGGACGTGGCCAAAATAAATAAATAATTAAAATGAAATAAAACCACTATTTTAAAAACGATTTTAAAAATACAGGAAAAAACAAGAAAACTACCCCAGTACAACTTATAAATATGAATGTAAAAATCTATCACACAATAATGGCAACATGAAACCAACAGAACCTTAAATGGATAATGCCATAAGCAAGTATCTCTACACCAGGAATTTCAGGTTGCTCAACATAATAAAAGTAAGGAATGTATTCAACCACAATAATGGTGTGAAGTAAAAACACATAACCATATCAATTAATGAAAAAAATCTACAATGAAAATCCAGTGTTATTTCATGAAAAACACTCAAGAAAGCAGGGATAAAAGGAAATTTGTTCAATAGGGAAAAGAGTAGTACAAAAGGCCACAGCAAACATCATGCTCAACGTTAAAGGCTGAAAGATTTACTCCTGAAATCAGGAACAGGGCCAGGAAGCTGGCCTTCATCACCATTACTCAATAGTGTACTGGAAGTTCTACCCAGAATCTTGAGGAAAGAAATAAAAGGCATCCATGGGTGAATGGAAAAATTAAAACCGTGTCTCTTCACAGAACATAGGTCACATCATCTTGTATATGAAACTACCCATAATCAGCAAAGAAATTCTTTGAGCTAATCAACTAAGTAATAAGCAAAGTTATAGAACAAAATATCAATTCATGAAAATCTATCTTATATGCATACGCTGGCAAAAAATAATCTGAAAAAGAATTTCTGAGAACAATTCCATTTGTAATAATGTCAACATCAATATTTAGGAGTATATTTAATCAAGGTACAAGACTTGTTTTTATGTATGTAAAGTTGTATGTTTGAAATTACTGGAAAGTCAATTACTTTTCAAAACATCATGTATGTCAACAGCATGCCAGAAAAGCAGAGAAAACATCAAACTTCCATATAGAAGCCAAGCCTTACCCAGATCCAGTTCACCCAAAGTCCACATGTCATTTAGAGGCACTGTGGGAAGGTTATATTAGGAGCCGCTGTCCTCCGTGTTGTGGACGACCTGGATATGGTAGAAACAGTGGGATTTTTGAATTCCAATTTTCCACTTCATTCCACAAAAAAACGATTAGAACTAATAAATAAATTCAGTAAAGTTGCAAAATCAATACACAGAAACCAGTTGCATTTCTAAACACTAATAATGAACCATCAGGAAGAGAAAGAAAGCAACCCTATTTACAACTGCATCAAAAAGAACAAAATACCTGGGAATAAAGTCAACCAAGGAGGTGAAAGACCTGCACACTGAAAACTTGAAGACATTGATGAAGACATTGCAAAACACACCAATAAATCTAAAGATATCCTGTTCTCATGCAATGGAACAATTAATATTGTTAAAACATCCATGCTACCCAAAGCAGTGGACACAGTGAATGCAATCCCTCCCAAACTTCCATGGTATTTTCCCGCCAAATAGAGCAAATCCTCCTAATATCTGTGGGGAACCACAAAGGACCCCAAATAGCCAAAGAAACCTGGAAAAAAGAGAACGGGCTGGAGGCATCTCCCTCCCTGACGTCACACTCTGCTGAGAAGCTACAGTCACCAAAACAGCGTGGAACTGGCTCAAAACGGGCACAGGGACCAGAGGAACAGGACAGAGAGACCAGAATTCAACCCACACGGACGGGGTCGGTGAATTTATGACACAGGGACCAAGGACACACCAAGGAGCACGACACTCCCCACGATAAATGGTGCTGGGAAAACTGGACGCCCCATAACTCACGCTGGCTACCCTGCACACAAACCTGACCAAAAACCCAGCTTTCCACGCCAAGCCCTCCCTCGCTCACACGAAGACGGACCCCCTCAACGGTCAGTCGCCCATAGGAAGCTTCTCCCCACTTTTCCTCACCGTCTCTTCACCTTTTCCTAAGGCATCACCTGGGTCCTCAGGAAACCTAGTTCCCTAGTCAGCGTGGACGCAGCCCCACTTTGTCCTGAAGCCGAAACCCCAGCGTGTCCTAAGGAGACGGAGACCGAGCTCCTCTCAGCAGAGACGCTGAGCCTGGCGTCCTACCCGAAGGCCCCCGCCCCCGCCCCCGCCCCCGCGCCTGAGGAGGCTCAACTCCTCTCAGCTGCCGTCACAATCGAGTTTGCAGAGAACGAGCATGCGCTGTGGGTCAGAGAGGCGAACTCGGCGCCACCCTGTGGTCAGTGCAGGAAGTGCAGGCCGCGCCTCCCTCACAGGTCACTGGAGGCAGCGTGCCCTACTGACAGGACTGCTGAATCCATTAAACTGGAAATTCAAACTAAAATGGAGTCTCTATCCCAAAACTTTTCTAAAAGTAGTTAAGGAACAATTAATTGGAAACCATTTGGAATGAAGTGAATGTAGATGCAAACTTTACAACTTATACCAAATTCACTCAAAGTTATTCAGAGGCAAATTTTATTTTAGTTTATAATTTATGTTTGGCTGCGTTGGGTCTTCGTTGCTGCATGTGGGCTTTCTCTAGTTGCGTCGAGCGGGGCTACTCTTCGTTGCGGTGCACGGGCTTCTCATTGCGGTGGCTTCTCTTGTGGGCGAGCACGGGCTTTAGGCGCGCAGGCTTCAGTAGTTGTGCCGCGCAGGCTTGGTTGCTCTGCGGCATGTGGGAGCTTCCCGGACCAGGGCTCGAGCCCGTGTCCCCTGCATTGGCAGGCGGACTCTTAACCACTGCGTCACCAGGCAAGTCCCCACAGACAAACTTTAAATACAAAACTATTCAAGGGGCTTCCCTGGTGGCGCAGTGGTTGAGAATCTGCCTGCTAATGCAGGGGACACGGCTTCAAGCCCTGGTCTGGGAAGATCCCACATGCCGCGGAGCAACTAGGCCCGTGAGCCACAACTACTGAGCCTGCGCGTCTGGAGCCTGTGCTCCGCAACAAGAGAGGTCGCGATAGTGAGAGGCCCGAGCACTGCGATGAAGAGTGGCCCCCGCTTGCCACAACTAGAGAAAGCCTTCGCACAGAAACGAAGACCCAACGCAGCCAAAAATAAATAAATTAATTAATTAATTAAAAAAAAAAAAGCTGTCTCTCAAATTTAACTTCCAGAATATATTCAGGAAAAACGCATACGCCCTTTTTGGCCAACCAAAGAAGCGGGCAATGCAAATCAACACTACAAAGAGGTATCACTTCGAATCAGAAAAAAGGACCATCCTCACAAAGGGTAAAAACCAGCTATGCAGGACAAGGAGAGGAGAAAAGGGAGCCTTGTTATGCTGAAGGGGGGAATGTAAATTGCCAACGGCCACTCTGGAGAAGTGTGCTGTGTTTCCTGAAACATCTAAAAAACAGAGCTACAAAGCATAGGGCGCTTCCACTTA